>NC_049985.1:20668557-20671050 GCF_000003815.2 Branchiostoma floridae | reverse complement strand
GGTAACAGACAATATCTAGCAGTTATTGATATCCATTTAAGCTTTTAAAGGAAATTAGGAATTTTTTGTTTCTTCGAATGGGCGTCTGAATGGGATGCTATATTTTGTCTAATGACGAATCGGCGGCTGGATCGGCGGCTACCAATCGGCGGCCAACTTCAGCCTGGTGCACACAGCCCTTTGCTGTGAGCACACAGATCCTTTGCTGAGCATGCAGCCCCTTTGCTGTGAGCACACAGGTACGTCGCTGAGCACACAGCCCATTTGCTGTCAGCACACAGCTCCTTCGCCGAGCATGCAGCCCCTTCGCTGTGAGCACACAGCTCCTTCGCCGAGCATGCAGCCCCTTCGCTGTGAGCACACAGCTCCTTCGCTAAAACAGGTTTTGTCCCAATGGTCCTTCGTAGAACTGTGTGACTCATACATGTACTGGGTTACATGTACTACCGGTATTATAACACCCACCAGGTTACATGGAAGGCTGTTTTCAGATTGGTAAGTTGTAGGCGTCTCAGCATGGTTACATGTAAGGTTCTGATAGTTCTGCATCTAGTGCAATCACTCAGTATAGCAAAGTTTTGGGGATGTGTAAAAGATTTGTATTGACCAGATCATCGAAAGTTATGCTTTGACATCAGCATCCTTGTAGTAGAGGGAGTCCAAAGTGGTCCAACTTCTAGCCAATCTATCTAGAGAGGTCCTGGGGTACAAATGTAGGCTCTGGTGTGAAAATTGTAGTCTCTCCCAGACTCCGAGTCGCTGGAAAAAATCGTAAAAATGGTACAAATAGAAGAGTATGCCGGCCAGAGGAATATAGCCGGCTAGGCAACAGTAACGCGACCGAGGATCGCGAGCTGTTCCCTGGCCGGTTATATTCCTCTCTATTTGTTCCATTTCTACGATTTTCCAGCGATCCGGAGTCTGGTAGAGACTATGAAAATTGACAATTTCTGCCTTCACACTGAAGTGTTATTTTGTTCATTTTGGGAGGTTAAAATGTTTAAAGTGAAATGGAAAATGGAAAACCCTATTGTATGCCAGCACTGTTATGCCAATTTGGGAATGTTTATCTGATCAATGTTTTTTGGCAGAAATTGTGGACATTTGTGAGGAATCCTCGCGAGGTGGATTGGGTGGATTGGCGCGCAATCCGATTGACCAGAATTCTCATGTGAACAGCATTTGGATTGGATTCGGGCTTGTTTCATGGTTTTGACGTCATACATAACATACGGGTACAGTGGACCTTAGACAGCCATACCTACAACATGGCAAAAAAAAGTACGATACACGGATTAGAAAAGAAGTTTATGGGCAAGTTTGCTTGCAAAAATCATCTTACCGCTATGGTTAACCACAACCGGACGCCGCAGGATTCGCCGGAACACGGTTCTTTCCGAAAATCGGCAGTTCGGCAGAAGACCGACTGGTTCATTTTGGCAATATTGCCCATGAAAATAACACGTGTGGTTTTGTTTCTCTTCTGTTGTTGGAGTCAATGTCCCAACACCACTACAAAGGCAAATATTGAACGAGAAAAACAGTCGGAAGCGTGTCTAAACGGAATTTTCGAGCTTGGGTCACTTCACTGCATGCAAGCAGAGGCGAGCAGTTTTTTTTAACGAAACACAGACATCTTTTATTTCAGATAAATACATAATGAAGTCAAACGTTTTAGTAGCAGTTTTTCCTATTCATGCAACTTCTTCAACAGATACATTTTATATAGTTAAATGTAGAGTATAATCACACCGCGAGCAACATTTCCACCCCTAGTTTAATAGACTATCCCAATGACCCCGTATGACCTAGAATCCGCCACTTTCTTCAGTGTGTATTGCGGACCCAAGCCGGCCGATTTCTCAACAGTTATAATCGATATAATGTAGAACGAATGTCTGCCCAGTTCATCCGTTCCAAGATCCAAATTGCCACTCTGAATGTCAGAGGACTCTCACAGATCAGCAAGCGACAGGAGCCAGATGAACTACTTGCAAGGAAGAGAGTGGATGTGTGTTGTCTGCAAGAGACCAAGGTTGCAAGTGAGGAATCTCTAGTCATGCGTCATGGTCACCTAAAGCTGCTAGGTCAAGATCAAGGCTACCAACGAGGAGTTGGGATATGGGTGAGCCGTTGGCTAGCTAAGGGAATCCAGGGATATAAACAATTTGGAGATCGCATTTTTGGCGTGAAGATCGGTTTCAATGAGAAAAACTATCAACCCCTCGTCGTGGTCTTTGCATATGGACCAACCAGCCAGACATGCCAGAGGTACCCCAAGGAGAGGGAACGGTTCTACCTACAACTGTCGGCAGCCGTTCACTTCTATCCTTCAAGGTCTCTATTGTACTTGGCGGGGGACTTTAACTCCAAACTGGGAGCAGGCAGAGTCGGTCGAGAGGTGGGGCGATGGGGTAAAGGTCGTCGAAACGAGAATGGTACCAGTCTGTTACACTTCTGTCAACAACATAGCCTAGTGGCTCTCAACACTTT
>NC_049985.1:20666081-20668149 GCF_000003815.2 Branchiostoma floridae | reverse complement strand
ACTTTGTCCTCGGACGAATCAGTCAGACGCGTATGGTCACACAGGCCAGAGCTCACCATGTCCCAGAGATCAGCACTGACCACCGCATGGTGATCACTACCATCTCTTCTCCACAAAAGCTTTGGTTCTCCAAACAAGCATCACGGGCAAAGACCATCCGGCTGGAAGAGCTCCGAGGCAGCAGAGACAAACAGGAGCAGTGGAGATCCGCTGTTTCTGTGGCTGTGACGGAACAGGAACCCGTCACATGGGACGAAGCTGCGACGTTACTGGTAGAGCAGGGGAAGAAAGTTCTGGGTACAGAACAGCGCAAAAAACGCACACAAACATACTTCACCGACGACCCTCTAGTCGCAAAGATGTCGAAGGATCAGAAAGATCTGCGGCAACGCATACAGCAGCTGAAAAGGGGCACTCTGACTCGCGCTATGCACGACAAGGTGAAGGCGCTCACAGCAGAGCGAAGGAGGCTGCAAAACAACCAGCGCAAAAGGGTACGTGAACTAGTCAAAGCTAAGTTACATGCCCAAGCAGCAGAGGTAGAGGCCATCAAGGGCGACAATGCTAGAATGTTCGCAGCCATGAAGGTCCTCAGGTCCAGTGGCGGAGCACCCCTCGCGATACATTCAGCTAATGGCGAAATGCTTGTCAAACCCTTAGACCAGGCCAAAGTCATCGCAAAGTACTTCAATAGTCTCTTCAACGTCGACGCGGCACCACTCCCTCCGTTTGAAGCAGAGCCTCTCTGTACCCCAGTATCAGCCATAGAGGTCGCTAAGGCAGCTTCACGGCTCAAGAACGGACGCAGCTTTGGGGCGGACGGTGTCGCGAACGAACTGTTGAAACACTGCTCCTCCCAGCCCGACGATCCCATGGCTAACACGATAGCAAAGATACCCAACGCTATGTTCAGCAAGGGAGAAGTTATGCCAGCCTTAGGACAAGGCATCCTGGTCCCTCTACAGAAACCAGGCAAGCCGCGAGGCCCGTGCAGCAGCCTTCGTCCGATAGTGTTACTGAACGGCGTGAGAAAGATCTTTTCACTTATTGTGCTCGAGCGATGTAAACCGCAGGTGTCCTGCTATCTGCCGAGGTCGCAGTCAGCCTACCGCCAAGGCCATAGTACGGCCGACATCATCTTCACCAAGCGAATTCTTGCTGACCTGGTCATGACAAGAGTGTGGGATGTCCATGTCTTGGGAATCGATCTCAGCCGCGCATTTGATACTGTAGACAGAGCTCAGGTCTTATCGGTATTAACAGACGTGGTAGACGACAACGACACAGTACGCATGGTACAGGCCCTGCTGACCGAGACAACACTCGCTGTACGTGTGCGTGATGAAACAGCTCCGCCTTTCCATGCAGTTGTTGGCTCACCGCAGGGCGACAGCCTGAGTCCTCAGCTATTCAACGTTTACTACGAGGCAGCCCTCCGTGACTTGCGAAAGCGCTGCCCACCCACCCCCGTTGAAGATAAGAGGCTTCGGCTACCCCCTGAGACTCAATATGCAGATGACCTTGACTTCTTCAGCACATCTCATCAACATCTAGAAGAGATACACGAGAACGCAGTCAAGATCCTGCCGGAATGGAAGCTGCAAGCCAACGCCAGCAAAACGGAGCGGGTGCACATCTGCTGGAGAGAGGATCGTGAGGAGGAAGTGTGGAGAAAGGCGAAGTCTGTAGGCTCCCGTCTCGGCATCACAGATGACATCGAGAGCAGAATGCAGCTGGCCAACCTCGCCATGAACAACATGTTCTACATGTGGGGAGCAAAAGCTGTCTCACTGGAACTGAAGCTGAAGCTCTTCCACGTGTATGTTCTACCTGTACTGCTATACAACGCCGGGACATGGGGACTTACGGAGCAGCTTGCAAGTAAGATAGACATATGGCACCGAAAGCAGCTGAGACGTATAGCCGGCTACATCTACCCCAACTACATCAGCAACATAAACCTCTACAAGCAGTGCAAAACTTCTCCACTACACAACGAAGTACACCGTCGCAGTTGGCACTTTTTTGGACACATACTACGTATGCCTGAGTCATCACCTGCCCAAAA
>NC_049985.1:20640224-20665974 GCF_000003815.2 Branchiostoma floridae | reverse complement strand
ATGTCAAGAAGGCGCCCTATATGTTAAAATGGCTGCGGGACCAGGCAGCGGACAAGGCACAGTGGAATGGGATGTACAAGGACATTAATGAGGACACACACTGATTTGGTGTGCCGATGTCAGTTTTGCTCGATAAGAACTGTACATTTGCACCTAAGAGCAGTACATATTATTATTATTATTATTATAATCGATGTCGCTACATCCTTCAAAATTATGAGGTAGTCTGGCAACATTTTGGAAACACGACGCGTGCCCGCGGTAAGAGTTTAATCCGATTGTGTGGTCGCGATCGCAAGTTTGAGTTTAATCCGATTGTATAAAACTCATGTTAACCCGTGAACGGGTTTTCGGAAAAACCTGTCCAGTCCAGACAGGGAAATGGGGCGGAAAACCCTGTCCAGTCTGAAAAGAGGGTCTGCATAGCCGGTTCCTTGGCAATGATTAAAACTATTACTAGTACTTCAGACAGCACTTACACAGTGATATACATATTTTAGATACTAGTAACTCATGTAGTTAAACTGTTCTGTATGTATTGTATGTACAAGATGCCATACACTGTATCCTCTACAGTTGTCGTGCAATAAAGTTCTTCTTCTTCATAACTATAGAATCGGCAGCATAATGAGTGACCCAAAGGTGCAATATGCATGCACAGAAAGTCAGTTCTGTCAAATGCAGTACCCAATTAACACTTATCTGGTAGGACATGAGGGGGAGAGAATTACACCCATTGTCCATCAAACAATGGATAGTGAGTGTTAGTCACTTTCGGGTTGTTAAATAGTGGCAATAGATTACAAAGACAGGCTTTAAAGGTTTTCTTTAAAAAAAAATAAGTGCGCAGCACAGGCCTGGTTTAATAGAATGACTGTGACAGGTTTCAATATGAACACGACTTTAGTACACAACGTTATAATATAACATATATTTTACAATGCACTACAATAAAGCCGAGCCGAGATGGCATTTTTCAAACCCTAGTACAAGTTGTGAGCTATGTAGAACTATGTATCCTTTTAGAAATAATGTGTTTTATTTGTAAAATTATGCCATAAGGCTAATAGCATGTTCAGTCTCAAAGACTTAAAGAGTAGAAGTTTTTATATGATCAAGGAGCTTTTATGAAACTTCTTGATATGATGCAGTGCACAGAAGTAGCAATGATGGATGATTTTTGTTAAGTTATAATTTTTGTATGACATTGTGTCACACTTCAAGTTGATGATATTTCTGTGCTTAGCCATATTGAAGATAAAAAATGTTGTTGTATATTAGTACTTAGTAGCTTACAACGTATACCCCCATGCAGACCCTCTTTTCAGACTGGACAGGGTTTTCCGCATTCCAGACTGGACAGGTTTTTCCGAAAACCCCATGTGGGGTTAACACATTTTTTTTAATCCGATAGAAAATGTCAATCGGATTCCTCGTTTAACTCACTTGCTTTTGTCCCATGTGAACAGGGTCAAAGATATAGTTGAAGCCATCCGCCGCAAAAAAGGATGTCCAAAAAAGGAGTTCAGGCTGTTTGAATCATTAATAGTTGTCATCTGATTTTCTACAAGTAAATGTATCATTGTATGCATGGTGCTCAGGGTTCTCTAGAGAAATTTTTCACAGTACTGGGGTCATATACTCAGCCATTTTTACTAAATTTTAGGCAGTAGGGCAGTGAGTTGTTATCTAAGTTGTGTCTAGGGCACAATTGTCATGATTATTACCTTTGCCAGAATGGCTAAGGTTATGTTTTGGGCTTGTGAGTCTGTGTATGTGTGTGTCTGTGTGTGTGTCTGTCTGTTAACAGCATAACTCGAGAAGCCTTGGATGGATCCCGATAATATTTGGTAGGTGGGTAGGGGTCGAGAAAACGAAGGTCAAGTTCGCTAATGGACCCCCCAGCGGCTTGCTAAGGTACTGCAGCAGAACCTCAATTTTTAATATCTCGTGTCCTGGACATGCTGTGGTTATGATTTTTGAGTGGTAGATAGCCACTGGGGCAGAGAGTAACTACTGTGAGTTTGGACCCCCTAGCGGCTTTTTTAGAACTGCAGGCTCCGGTTTCCTTTCAAACTTTGGACGAGAATAACTGGAGAACATGTTAATGGATCGTCATGATTTTTGGTATGTAGATAGCCCAAGTAACAATGTACATAATGGAATACTAATTATGCAAATCATCAACTAATTTGCATAATTAATGAGGAAAGTTTATAAACCCACTGCATTTCACGATAGGACTTTCAAACTTGTCACATATATAGATGAGAAAGAGAGAAATATCAATGCATATTAATTATGCAAATGACGGCCTCATTTGCATAATTAATGAGAAAATATAAACGTGCTGACAGATCGTTATGATTTTTGGTATGTAGATAGCCAAAGGGAAGACTTACATGATGGAATTCTAATTATGCAAATTGGCAGCTAATTTGCATAATTAATGAGGAAAGTTTGTAAATCCACTGCATTCCTTTATAGGACTTTCAAACTTGTCACATTTGTAGCTGAGAAAGAAAGAAATATCAATACATTATTAATTATGCAGATGATGATCTCATTTGCATAATTAATGGAAAATAAGAACGTGTTGACAGATCGTCATGATTTTTGGTATGTAGATAGCCTAAGTAAAAACTTACACAATGAGATACTAGTTATGCAAATTAACAGCTAATTTGCTCCTTGAACTGCAGGAGCCGGTTTCAAGAAGGATGAAAGGATCATCATGATTTTGGTATGCTGATAACTTAAGTGATGCTTGATACAATTTAATATTATTATGTAAATAGGGATCTAATTTGTATAAGCAATGGGAACCAACTCCAGGCATATAAAATAAAATGTAATGAGTAACACTTTTATGTCTACAGACATCATTCTACATAACAAACCTGGTTTATTTGGCAAAGGTATGTGTTCGTGGAACTCTAGTTGTGTATCGTTTGGGTTTTGAATCATGGCCCCAAATGCTCATACTTTGGCACCCACAGCTTAGTGACCTTGCCCTAAACTCTTATACAGTTTTTGCTTTCCTTCTATATTTTCATTGCATAAAAAGTTAAAAATTCATTGTTTGGAATATTAATGTGAGCTCTGATATTCACAATTGTCACAATCATGATGGTCTGTTTTATGTAGCCTGCCAGGTCCATTA
This sequence comes from Branchiostoma floridae, assembly GCF_000003815.2. NCBI lineage: Eukaryota > Metazoa > Chordata > Leptocardii > Amphioxiformes > Branchiostomatidae > Branchiostoma > Branchiostoma floridae. The sequence goes on along the minus strand of NC_049985.1, from coordinate 20,662,811 downwards.
TTTTCCTGCCAAAATCCCCAAGCTAAAGAAAGTGAGTTGACTTGGCCTAATATCATGTCTGTACAGGGTTGTAGCCAGCCTGAAATCATTTCTCGTCCCCTCGATTTTGAATCCTATTGGTGCGACGTTCCTAGGGGGTTCCGGGGGCATGATCCCCCAGAAAATTTTGAAATCTAGACCCTAAGTAAGTTTTGCTGGTAGACTAAGCTGTTCAACGGGCCAGCGGCATCTGTTTGGGTGAAAAATTTCACAAGAGAGACAGTCTTTTTTATATCTTAGTTTGCATATTGATTTTTGTCCGTCACAGAGGACGGAATGGGCAATTTTTTTTCCGTCCCCAGCTGCATTATTCCGTCAAAAAACGGAAGGACGGGCCCTGGCTACGACCCTGCGTCTGTACATTCTATGAATGATTGTTTACCAACTGTCTTTCTTGTCCCCAGACGTCCATAATGATGCGCTAGATGGAACGACAGTCGTGCAGTAGTTAGACATCGCAGCATCACTATGGCAACACGTTCAGCTGTCCGCTCATCACTCGTGGCTGTGAGTGTGCTTCTCATGACCATTCTCAATTTAAGTGGTGAGTACATTCATGGATATTAAGGTATTTCGAGCGGGGGGTAGGTACGGGAGGGGGGCTTAGCGGCTAAATTGGCATTTTGACCTTCCATTGTTCTCTCATTAATGAATTAAGAAAGAATTAAGCTGTAACGAATATTGATAGATGGGCATGAAAAAATTCTAAATCTGATTCTCTGGGGGCCAAATTGATGACGTCATCAGGTTTTGTTGCCCCCAATATTATTTTTTCTATGACAAAATACAGCACCTTGGTACATACCACAGCAATGAAACTATGTTTTTCATGTGCATAATGATGAAGAACTCACTTTTGCGCAAACTGATATCTACTAACGATCTGTAGTTATTAAGAATTAATGTTTTTTAATTAGATGAAAACAAACATTTTCTAATTACTACAGATCATTAGTAGATATCAATTTGCGCAAATTTAAAGTGCGTTTGTAGCTTTTATCATTATGCAACGAAAAACGAAGTTTCATTACAGTGGTATGTACCAAAGTGTTGTATTTTGTCATAGAAAAAAATAATATTAGGGGCAATAAAAATGATGACGTTATCAATTTGCCCCCAAAAAATCAGATTTAGAATTTTTTCATGCCCATCTATCAATATTCGTTACGGCTCCATTCTTTCTTAATTCATTAATAAGAAAACAGTGGAGGGTCAAAATGCCAATTTAGCCAATCGAAATACCTTTTTATGATTGTTTGATAACTCAGGCCAGTCAGGGCTCAAAATACCACCTGCATATGCAGGTTAGTGCAGGTAAAATTGGAGCTGTGCAGGTATTTCTGGAGTCTACCTGCACCTACATGTAACCTGCACTGGTCTATGTACTGGGTTTTATACAGAAATGTCCTATGATGTAGGTGTATTGTTATTGGCTGCATTGGTTAAGTATAAAAGAAAAATAGCAATGGTACCTGCACAATTTTAGTTATGATTCATACTTCCTAAGTTCACAGTGGTGCAGGTAAAATGTGTCTGGTGCAGGTAATTTTCAATGCACCAGCAGTGCAGATATGTGGAAAACAGGATTTTGAGCCCTGTAACTGCAAGTAACTGTAAGTAACTGCAATGATTTTACAGTCTTTAGGCCTAGGAAAAAAATGTTGTGTTTCCTGTTTCAGTCCTGAAAAAAATTAGGGTTGGTAGGTAGGGATGATCTTTTTTTGTTTTTTTAAAGACTTTGGTCCCATCTCTATAGCCTGACTCTAGCCTGGCAAATACAGTTTACAACGTAAAACTGAAATGCATGATAGCACATGAACAAATTCTACACTACACACAAGTGTTAGACTGCGAATGTCACTTTGGGGATGTCCTGCTCTTCAACGAATGTTACCAGCAGGGCTGTCTCCAGGACCCGTCCCTCTGCCTCAGGACTGAAATTTGCTTGTTGGGACAGAAAAAAATATTACCCCATCCGTCCCAATAATATTAACTTCATGACATTAAACTGTTGAAAATATATTTTTCTGACCTTAAAATGACACGTTTACCGAGGAAAAATCAACAACTTGGTCTACCAAACTAGCCTGGGTACCATTCGATTTTTACCGGGGCTCCTTACACTCGCTTCCCTAGAAAAAATTCCAGGCTACTACCAAACAATGAGTCGGACAAAAAAATTAAAGCTGGAGACAGCCCTGGTTAGGCCTACGTCACATTTCCTACCCGGGACCCGGCCGGGCTGAAGCGAAAAATTTAAGTTTATGCCAATATGCACAATGCATGCTGTTGAATTATTTTTGGTCCGTTTTGTGTTGTTGTTTTCATTTATATCATACTTATCGTTCCCAAAAGCTGCCCGGTCGGGCCCCTTTGTGGAAATATGACCTTAGCCTTACCAGGCCCCCTTTTTACACCCCAGCAAACAAAACATGAAACACCCACCTGAGCCTGCCAAGTTGATATCTTACTTATTAATCTCATGTTTATTTTTTTATTCTTATTTTTTTATTTATTTATTTGTTCAGCTGTTAACAAACAGCCAGGGTTGCCCAACTAGCCAGTGGCTATTACTAAGGGCTAGCCCTGTGCATGTTCGCACATGCTTACTCACGGCGCGGCGGGGTTATGCCGCCCCTCGCGGGGTGACATACCCTTTCGCTGATGTAAATCACCGTGTGGCTGATACGGAACGGAGGTTCGCCAGGCCTCCATCCGGGTGATTTGAAGTGAATCACCAACTCCAGACAGAAGGGTTTTTGCTCCATCTCACACCGCACCATCGCACGTGTGGGGGTTCTTTAACGTGCATGGGGTGTGACTCTCCCCATACACGGGACCTCCATTTAGCGTCCTATCCGAGGGACGGCCCTAGCCGAAGCTAGGCCTTTCCCAAGGGCACAAGATCGGTGACACGCAGACGGATTCGAACCCGCAACCTCTCGGTCACGAAGCACGAATGTCGCCACTGCGCCACGCGGTCTCATGTTTATTAACCAATGTTTAGATATGAATATTATATGTACTTATTGTTAATGCCTTTTTGTCAGTGACTAACAAGCAGGGAGGAAACTGAAAACAATATTTTTATTTTAATCAAAGACAAGACACAAGACATGCTAGTAGAAGCATGTTTGTACTACTTTAAATGTTCCTCCTTAAATGGAAATAAAAACTTTAATCTAAAGGAAACAAATCTAGCATCTGTAAATTACAATGAATATTTCTGTAGTGCTGTGTATTAATAAATACAATGAAATACTGTGTTGCATGTAACATGATGTTACAACTCTGCCAAATGTGCTGTTAGCAATCAGTCCACCGACTCCCATTTAATACATTAACAACATACATGTTCTACACTTGTTTGCAATTTGGTATGGCTCCTCTCTTTTTAAAATTTCTCTCCTGTCGAAAATGACACTATGTATTTGAAATAAGGTCAAAATTCCCGCTTTACATGCAGCCAATCACATTGCAGCAAACCAAACAACGCCACCTAGCGATCTAGTTAAAAACTGCAGTACCTCATCAATATTCAAAATGGCGGCGTTTCTTGGCCGAGCGCTAAAGTTTCTTCCTTCGGGGCCACATAAATGCGTCTCAAACACAGAAAAATGGATTGAATACCTGTGGACAAGAAAGAAAAATGTTGTTTGCCCCATGATTATTTTCTTTGAGCGCTGATTCTTCATTTAGAGTGAAAATTTACGAGGATAATTGAGGACCTTTCCGCTGGAGCTCCATATACATCATGTACGTACCCGATCGGCCTCGTGGTAACATTTTTTTCATAGGAAATTTTCATTGTTGACCTAAAATGGAACCGACATTTACACAGTGGGACGGATAAGCATTTATTGTAGGCTAATCTAATTTGATTTGTGGCTATTTCCCCCTTCCGTGACCATAGTAAGTAAGATGTCTAAAATGACTTTTAGTATTTCTTGAAATTGTTCGGACTTCTGGGTCCAAAAAACGGTTCACCCAAAAAAAAGTCTAGGGTCGGCATGTTTTTCTAGTGTCGGTCGGGAAACAGGAAACACAACTTTTTTTTCCTAGGCCTTAAAGAACAGATGCCACTCCAAGACTACATATTTTTATTGTATGTACCAATAATATTATTATTCAGAAAGCCTGTGCGTATGTATATTTTTGACATTTGTACCTATTTTACCTACTTTTTTAGGTGGCATCTGTTCTTTAAATTACTTTTACCAACACAGTTAACTCAAGCAGTAAGCTGAAAATGTGTATTTTGAACCCTAGTAAGAGACTTCCTAAAGTCAAAGAAGATTTTGTGAATGAATAACACCAACAAAGGGTTGTTGTTTGGTATACAATCATGTACCATGTTTTTTGTGTTCAGTCATTTGTGTAACTTTTCTGGCCATGCAAAAGAGGGCAACTTTTAAAAAGAAGAAAGAAGGTTGTACTACGGCGTGCAGCTGTGGAACAAGCTCCCTCTCGAATCATGTAGCCTGATGAAGTTTAGGACATTTAAGCGCCAATTGACTTATACCTAATTGCTTAGTAATGCTATTTTTACAGCTATGTTGTTATTGAAATGTGCCTTTATTGTTATTGTGTTGTTTCTATGTATGTCCAGGATTGCCTGAAAAGCAGATCTAGTCTGACCTGAGTTGTACGTTCCTGGTAAAATAAATAAAGTGAAAGTGAAAATGCATGCATCAGTTGTGGTGTGCCCAGTGGATGTCATCCACGTTATCAAATCAGTATGCAGGGCTCGAAATACCACCTGCATATGCAGGTTAGTGCAGGTAAAATTGGAGCTGTGCAGGTATTTCTGGTGTCTACCTGCACCTAACATGCACTGGTCCATGTACTGGGTTTTATACGTAAATGTCCTATAATGTAGGTGTATATGGATTGTTACTAGCTGCATCGACTTTTATCACCTATAGAATATAAAAGAAAAAAAAAGCAATGGTTGCTGAACAATTTTAGTATGATCTATACTTCCTAAATTCAGAGTGGTGCAGGTAAAGTTTGTCTGGTGCAGGTAATTTTCAACGTTACCTGCACCAGTGCAGGTAGCAAGAAAAAAATATTTCGAGCCCTGGTATGGAAAGAAGTGAAGAAAGAGGAGAGAAAGGATATTGGAGTTTTCTTTTACACAACCAGTAATATAAAGTCTGACCTGCTTGCTGCTTTCAATTTGTCTATCAGACATCTTCCTCAGAGCTTGTAACTGGAGTGCTGCTTCTTGCTGCAATGTATGTAGCAGATGTAGGTGAGACGTTACTTGTTGTGTAAAAGAAAACTCCAATATCCTGTACATTGTACCAACCTGATGAAATTTATTTTTAAATCAGAAATAAATTTAAAGGTAACATATGAATGTGGCCCCATGTGCTACATGTAGCTTTCTTGCAAGTCTGACTGTTGTTACAAATGTACAGTTCAAAACAACGTTCAACCCGTAACTCCGGTGGCCGAAATAGGCTCCTCTTCGTTCACCTTCAACTGCACCGTGAACCGAACGGACCTCACGGCGAACGACACTGTCTGGAAGCACTACAGCGAGGAGCTTCCGCAGAAATGGTACAAGATCGTTGACGCTACCCTGATCCAGCTGGTCATCCCCAACATCACGGAGAGCTCGCGGGGAATCTACGAGTGTCGCTCACGTTTGGACAACCGGCACCTAATTGGGGGGGAGATTCTTGAAGTCGGTTGTAAGTAACGTCTGTCCTGGAACAAACACTAACACCCGTCTGTTTTTGTCTTGTCTTCCCTTGCACTAACAGGTGAGGTAACCCCAAATGACCCCGGGCAGTAATCGGTTCTGTCTTTGTCCTGAACTGCACGCTGTTTGATACCTCGATGTATACAGCCCAGCAGGCGTATTGGAAATTTAACGGTTTGCGATTGCCCAATGAAAGCTACCACGTGCTAAGCGATAGCTCGCTCCAGTTGGTGATAGAGCCGGTGCATGTCGGCTCGGTCGGTAGATACGAGTGTTATCTGCCGCCAGCTAGCCTGCAGGGTGGCCAGAGGCTCAAGGTCGGATGTAAGTACCCCGTCCCAGTGTGCTACATTGCGATTGGATGGCAAATCAATCAATCAGTCAATCATTCAATCAAGTACAATAAGCAATAAAGGATAATCAGTGATTGTCAAAATTAGCTGCAATCTACAATGTAGCTGTGGATCACTCAGCCAGTATCTTGTTAGATATAAAAATCAAGAATCTGATCAATAATCATTCGATTTTACTGTATTTTTTTACTGTAACAAAATTTAACCAATCAATCAAAAAATGATCAAGTCAATAGAAAAACCAATTAAGATATGTGTTAACCAGTCGACAGCCAATACCAGACCAATCAATAAGTAATCTATGAATAAATCAACCAATATCACTTTACTGAATAACTAACCAACTAATTAACGTTTCACTTAACCAATAAAACAAGTCTTTAACTCTGACTAACATACATGTACTTATGTTTTAGTATTTCTTGACTTTAATCAATGTTGCATGCAGATTCTGACTTTGAAATTTTGTAGCAATTTCTTCAAATCAACTAACGGTCATTACAAGACGTATGTTTTGCTATCATGATGGTATCAATGAATGTTAGTCGCCCCCATCAAAATCCTTTTACTGCAAGGCAAGGTTCTAAAGGGTTATGAATTTCAACTTGTCATGGACTTGCCTAGCCTGGAATCCAGCCGTGTTGTGCTTTGGTCGCTCCCCGAAGGTACGCTTCCTGCCAACACGTCTGGTGTTCGTTACCATTGGAACGATCGGCCCTTACGTCACTAATGAGCAGACTCATGAATTTTCATATTTGCCGCTCTTTGCTGATTGGATGACCTCTGAGAGGAGAACACCAATCGCGAGGCGCCATTTCTCACGTGATCTCTTGTCATGCAGACGTGAAAACTGTAAACATAATTTTGAAGGGGGCTTATAGACCTAACAGCCAATCAGAAATATCGCATAAAATCTCTGTGAATATGCAAATGCCGATCGTTCCAATGGTAACGAACACCAGACGTGTTGGCAGGAAGCGCACCTTCGGGGAGCGACCAAAGCACAACATGGCTGGATTCCAGGCTAGGACTTGCCTGATAGGACAAGTGAATTTTAGAAAACCTGTCCAAACCTGGATGCAGTAGTGCCATCTGGGTTTGCCATGGCTGGCTTGTTTTGGCCTTTATATTATAAGCGCCTTAAAATGTGGGTATTATTATTGCAGTTATATTTTTCATTCATGAAGAATGGGACAAACATAAAAACTGACACTACTTTTGTAATTTTCAATGAACAGGTGCTTTTACTGTACAGTAATAGTGTTTTTGTACTTTTTTCAAGCTGAAAACATTCTATTCTTCATGTTTTGGATTAGCCCTTATCTTTACCCCAACCATTTTACAATTTTTATTTTTTATTTTTTTTTCCCCTATCGCTCCATATTTTTATGAAAAAATCCGTGAACCAAGAAATTAAATTGGTGTGGCCTAACCCATATTTCAATCTTAAAAATTCTTCTCCACCAGAAAGTCACTTGGTTCTAGTTTATAACCATTCAAAGAAAATGGGGTTGTTGGCCTCATTCTCCGAGAAAAGCTCGCTCTATGAAAGAAACCTCAGCTTTGACCCCCGTTCCCTCCTGATACAACCAGTAGCACCCATCAACTCAAACCTGTCCTTACACCAACTAAACTGCTGAACTGAACAAATTTTGACCAAAACAAGAAAGCTTAGACCCTACCTGTCCTTTCTTACTGAAAAAGTCTCCAGATTAGGCAAACATTTTCAAGGAAAAGAAGAATTTTCAAGGATTTTAAGTCCCACCCAAATCGTATTCCCATTATTTTGCCCTCTACTGCGCAATCCAACTCTGATGTCAGCCCTAGACCATGCTTGATGCCCTAGACCATGCTTGATGCATGTCCAGATGTGTTTTGTTTGATAACAATAAGGGGCCTTCAACTTTGACATATTGCCCACAATGCATCACACTGCACCTGCACAGATCAAACTGTGACCTGGCTTATTGTCACTCATGACCTGATGACCTTTCTAGATCCTCCCGATCAGCCCACGTTCGAGCGCTGTCTGTCGGACAATCTCGGACCCTTCACGTGTTGGTGGAACCGCGGGCGCGACCCGATACTCAAAACAACGTACAACCTGACTTACACCTTCAAGTAAGTGTCCAGCTCCAATTAACTCCTTTAATAGCTTTCACTTTGAAAAAGAAAAAACAATTCCCAAGCACAACCATACAGTAAGAAAACTTACCAAAGAAAATACAATTGGCTAGTACATGTACATGTAAGTGAGATTTTGAAATTTGGAAAAAATATTTGTATGCTTGGATGTCTTTTGACAATCATAATCGTAATGGGCCTTGAGAAATGGAATGTCGATGTAGTCGAAATAATAATATAATTATAGAATATGATATCATTGCATATCACTGAATGTTTCCATACTGTTGCATTTTCTAAATATTCATTGATTGTTTCCATACTGTTGCATTTTCTAAATATTCAGTTGCATATTCTGTATACAAATGTATAATGATCAGTACAAAACTTGCTAAGACATTGTTACTCTGAATGATTATTGCCTATTAACAATTTTCACACTATTTCCATATAATTTTTAGTATATTTGATAATCATGTGTATATAATGCATTGTGGTACATGTACCTTACTCATTGTTTACTTTTCAAAGTGCTTGTCTTCCTTTCCTCCCAATGTATCTGTTACTACTGTTAGTTACTTTAATTATCTTTAACTTAAGATATGACAGTTCCTTGACAAATTTATGTGACATACAATGTAGATTACTATCTGTACACTTGTCATACATTTGTTAATATCAATATGCTCATGACCACCTGACCATGAATAACTGTTTAAGTCTTGCCTCAAAACTATATGATAATATCCATTTCCCTCCTCTACTATAGATTATTCATTCTACAGCAACTGATCTCTTCAAATCTTTTTCCAGGCTGGCGTAAGGTGTTGTCTTATACTTGGTGGTTTTATTCTCACTGCATACCTTCCCCTTGCACCTGAATATGTATAATTATTTTCTTTAAAGAGATTAAGGTTTGGCTTAAAAGGGAGACATGGTTGCAGTCATCACATGCAGTCTATAACTTATTTATGATTTTTATGATGATCATTCCTAAACTTTGATACCCAGCTTCATCCGACTTTCAATCAATCATATCTAGAGCTGTGAACATCATTCACTAAAAATTCTTAAATGACAACTCTCATGAAGAGAGCTTTCAGCTGATACATGAGTCAGTCAGTCGAACTTGCTGAAGCTCGATGTGACTTTAATTAGGGAGAAGAGATGCTGCCACTGTGAGTGGTTGAAGGTTGTTGACCAGATAATCTAATTTCAAGATTCTTTTTTCGAATTCCTTGCAGTCCCCAATGTTGTGTCCCTGAGAAAGGTACTTAACAAGTCATGTATAATCATCCTCTCTCGTCTCAAGGGAAATGAGTTGGGGTTGTCCTGGGGATAGTATCGGATTTGAGATTGGATCAGATGTCAAATGTTCTAGGAGAGCCATTAGGGCTGTGTACGGTACAGTGTACCGATACTACACAAGGGAACTGACAGAAAATTTCACTTCAAATTAAGGCAAATAGTCCCTTTAGATGGTAAAAAAAAACCATTCCAAACTTGCAGAGACATTTTGCATACATGTTAGCATTCAGAAAAAAAATTTTCATTGTCAACATGGGGACAATTTTCGTCTTAGTTTCCATAAAATAATCCCTACTGGTGATGTTGGTGCTGTGGAATTATAGATCCTACGCAATAGGTTTGTGTCTATTTTTAACACTGTATATACCAGTTCAAACATACTTTTTCGTCACCAAAGATCGTCAAATATTTGGACAAGCAGTTCAGGTACAAATTCAGGTCCGGACCTGTACCTAAACCCGTGTACCTGTACCTAAAATTTGTTTAGGTACACAGCTCTAAGAGCCATACCTTAAGCTCATCAAAGGACCCACTTCATACACTTATCAAAGTTTGAGAGTACTGTTCCATCCCGGCGGATCAAATCTATATTGAAATTTTGTATCACTCTGGTCTTGCACAACTTCTGAACCAAAGGTATGCTCAAAGTTGTTAGGCCGGGTTAAGCGGAACAAATTGTTCACGGCAAAGTAATGTTATTCATGATACTGCTGGCAAGCTGCTGACAGTTGCAAAGTGTATTTGTGAATGGTCTTGTTGGTTAAAGTGTAGACAGTTACTGACTGCAGCTATGTCAGGAGGATATGCATGCTTGATCGACTTGAAGGCACTTGTCTCATCTATTTTCAGGGATGAAACTGGCAAGGTGAAACTCTGTCTGGGAGTACTGTTCCATCCTGGCATGTTGAAAATTTGTATCCCTCTGGTCTTGCACAACTTCTGTAACAAACATGTCCCCAAAGGTGGTCAGGCTGGGTTAATTGAACAGAACAAACTGTTCACAGCAAAGTAGTGTTATTCGTGATACTGGCAAGCAAATGACAGTTGCAAGATGAATTTGTGAATGATCTTGTTGGTTAAAGTGCACAGACTGTTGCTGACTGCAGCAATGTTGGGAGGGTGTGCATGCATGCTTGATTGACTTGAAGGCACTTGTCTGACTATTTTCAGTGATGGTACTGGATGACACCGATGTCCGAGGATGGGAGAAAACTCTTGCCACTTTCCATTCAATGCAACGTTGTATGGTATAATTCACTATATGACTCTCACAGCCACTAATGCTCTTGGCAGAGCTTCGGTTATGCATGATGTTGACCCACAGGATCAAGGTAATGCTACCTGTGTGATAACCTTGGGTACTCAATTGCTTTTTCTTCACTTTTCAGGATTCTGTTGTATTCTCCTATGCAGAGCTAGAACTCCTATAAGATTCTCCTCTGCTTCTCCAGGCAGGGTTTTCCACTTCTGTGGGCGTGACCAGGTCTCAGCCAATCGGATTATCACCTCACAAAACAGACAACTGGAAAACCTGCATTTCTCTATATACATTCCTGCTATAATGGAAATTTGAAATCTGGGCGCTGATTGGCTAAGTGCAAACCAAGGCAAGCTTGATAAAAGCAAGATGCCGCAGAAGTTAAAAACCCTGCCAGGAAAAGCAGAGGTGAATCCAAGGAGTTGTAGGACAAGGGTTCAGCTCTGCACAGGAGAGTGATCTGTTAATGTGTCATTTGTTGTGTGAAGGGAACTGTTACACATCATTCCTGCAAATTTTCCCTTGATTAGAAACAAAGTCTTTCTCAGTTTTCTGGAGATACCAGAATAAAGAGAATTGTACAAAATTAAGAACTTTGCTGATGATTGTGAAAACCTGAATATGGTGTACAAATGACTGAAGTTTTACAATGTCATAACAAATTTCTTTCCCCGTTCAAGCAATTGGCTATCAGCTTAAGCAACAAAACATAGTACAGTAGAAGCCAGTTAATTGCATGTCGGATAAACGAACACTTTGGTCAATTGCTCGGAATCCCTAACCGGCTCCCATTCACTCCATTGTTAGTGACTTCACTTATCTGCACGACGAAAAGTCACCAATGCCGGATAATTGCACGAAAATTTGTCAAACGTCGTCGACAACTTGACTGAAAATGCGTGCTAAAAATCGGCATACGTGGTACAATTAGGCCGATAATTGCCTGTGTAAAGGCGCAATGCCAATACCGACAACATGTATGAATTTGTTATAATAAGCAACAGGAAGTGATATTGTGGGAGGTCGCGGGCGGGTCCCGGGCGTGTCGGCGCCGTAAAGAGACGCACGCCCGCTAAAGGCCGTCAAAGCCGGCATTACGATTTGGCAGACAACTTGCTGTGACATACTCAATAAAATTCGTTCTCTACCCGTCCATTGTCTACTTACTGTAATTGCATTTGAGATCGATGGGAAATACTTTTGCGCGAAGGAGAAAATATTTGCAGTGGTTTAAAGTTCTGGGCAGCCAACCACACAGCGACTCGGGTCCTATAGACGGTAATAGCAGTCGCTTTTGGCGGTGCGGTACTTTCGTGATCATCAACTGTCAGTCAGTGTCTACCCCCTGGATACATACTAGTAGTACAGCACAGTGTACTTTAGTATGATCATAGTGTTGGCAGTCAAACCTGTCCCAGCATTAGACAGGACACTGCTCTGGACTGACCTGTAATCATTGACATGTCACAGTGCACAGTACACTGTAACTTATACAGTATATGGTCCAACTTTGTAACTTCACATTATTGCACACGCCGGATAATTCCACGAAAAATGCCCGGTAAATTGGGTGTGCAATTAAACGGTTTCTAACTGTAATCGTATCAACAAAACTCCTTTTCTTCTGCAGCGCTGTCTTCTAGCACCCCTGCTGAGCTAATGGTCCGGAATGTGTTTCTTTCTCATCATTTTCATGTAGCACATACTGCACCAACTTTCACATAGGGTGCTCAATACACATGTATTTTTTCTAACCTTCACATCATCCCCCATCTCTCCTGTTTGTACTTGTTTTGTAGTGACGGTAGTGGGCTACCATACACCTGTCCCGACCTTGAGGTTTTAGAAGATTCCAGTTCCCTAGCATGCCACTGGGGATACACTAGTGCTGGGCTTGAACACAGGTTCATGCTTACAGCCCAAAACGCCCTGGGCTCACAGAAGACATGGCCACCAACATACGTCAATCCCAGCCATTTTGGTAAAAGTAATGAACAAAAAAGATCAGAGAAAGGACCAATGATTTTCACAAAAAGGAAATATGCATGCATTCTGAAATCAGCACTAGAACACCAGTAATTGTTTACATCAAAATGTCAATTGTTTTACATTCGATCACATCACTGAAATGAGAAAAAGGTTCAAAGTTTTGATTATCAGATCAAAAATCCAGAATCAGATGTTGCTTGTCTCTCCTTTGTTTCATGTTGTTTTTGTTACCCTGGTGGAACAAATTTGTGTCTCTCTACATGTATATGTCCTTCTGTCTGGTATCGTGTTGGCTTTATGTTTGTCAAAATTCATCATTGAATTTTAATGTGACTTAAGCTGCTTGCCTTGGGGATTTAGTTATTTCCCAAATGCTGCATGCTTGGAGGATAATTTCTGACCACGTTTTTTGGCTCCACAGTGTAGATAAGGAATACAGAACTGTGAACGAATGCGAACTTACATCGATGAACGGGGAAACAGTGGCTTTCTTCTGCACAGACACAACAGCTGCTGATCTTTTACACAAGTTTGTAATGGAGGCCGAAAATAACCTGGGCACTGTAACGTCCGACCCTGTAATCCTTGATCCAGGACATTATGGTATCACACTTCAGTTTGTGTAGAGGTGGTCATGGTATCACACTTCAGTTTGTGTGGAGGTGGCCATGGCAACAGCAGCAGACATATATGGCCACTAGAGTGCATTTTTTTTCTAACAGAGTCGATCCAGTAACTAATTCCTCTGCATCTTCTTCTCCCACATATACTTCCTTCCTTCTTCCTTAGCGTGCCTAGTCCTGAGGTCCATGTATGTCCCGATCTTTCAACTGAAGACGACTTAGTAATTTGTCGATGGGGAAACACCAATGCCGGAAACGAACACATGTTCACCATGAGTGCGCAGAACGCACTAAACAGCTCAACGTCATCTCTTCGTATTGATCCAGGGCTATATGGTAGAATGCGGTTTTCTTGCATATACGGGTGGCAGTAGATCGTTTATGTACATAGTGGCAAATGCGTAGTGTCTTGTCATAATATTACAGCACGACGTAGATTTTTTTGGTAGTTTAGTAGATATGATCCTCTTACCTCCACCTCTCCTTCCTTCTGCTCTATCCCTATACCTGTGTAGAGTGGGAAAAGAGGCCAAGGTGTGTCCACACTTGCGAGTTAAACAAAACAAGTTGATCTGCCACTGGGAACATGTCTCACCCGGTTATGTATGGGAACGATCAAAGAATAGTTGTGACGGCAGACAATAGCCTCGGCAAAGCTACGTCAGTGCCCAAGTTTCTCGACCCAGACGAATATGGTACAAGATTCCATGCCTTAGACGTTTGCATGGATGGGCCTGTTTTAGAATGAAGGTCCACTCATTTCACTATCACCCACTAACAAACTCTACGCTAAGCAAATCCCACGTCTAAACGTGACACTGTGGCATCCACACATTCTGATTAGCACGTCATCACTTCATGAACATGTGCACTACAATTCCGTTTGTAAGGCCACACCAATTTTATTTGTTGTTCCTTGGATTTCCCGACCCTATTTTTTCCAATTTGAAAAAAAAAAAAAAAACTTTTCAAATTGATGGCCACACCTCCTGTTGACAAAATTTCACTGCCTCTCCTTTCTCAAATTAACTATGGGCCTCAAATTCCAGTAGATGTACGTGTCTATTTTGGACGGTACAATTATCATTTTTCTTCAAACTTTCAACTTTGCTACCAGGGACCCCCTAAATGTTGAAATGTTATTTCTGTTGTGTAACTTGAGTAAGCCCCTCGATCTCTCCTACCCCCAACTTTTTGCAAAAGTTTTATTTTTATTTTTTTCCGACCGGCCGACTCAATTTTTTCCTGAAAAAATCTGAGAAACAACAAATAAAATTGGTGTGGCCTAAGTCATTGAGGGAAGAGTTCCAGCATGGAGTTGTACCAACAATGCACAGTTACCTCTTGCATGTTCCCAAGCTTGCTTCTTGTCCTTTAAAAACATCAGAGTCTTCGATGTTCTATGTTTTGTGCTCTCTATACCAACCCTTTACTTACCAGTGTTTCTCTGTTTGTTTGAACCTGCACGCTCTTGGCTCTTGTGATTGTTAACAGTCATACATCAGGGGTGCCTAAGCATTCGCACGAACCCTATGAGATTCGTACAAACCTTATGTGATATGCACGAATCACTATGCGAAAACGCACGAACCTTATGAAAATCACAGGAATCACTATGCGAAACGTACGAACCTTATGTGATTCGCACGAATCACTATGTGATACACACGAACCTTATGCGATTTGCACAAACCTTATGCGAAACCGGCCAACTGCCGCCGGGTCACGTGACATCACGTCATTCACATAAGGTTCGTGCAAATTGCATAAGGTTCGTACGTTTTCGCATAGTGATTCGTGTGATTTTCATAAGGTTCGTATGTTTTCGCATAGTGATTCGTGTGATTTTCATAAGGTCCGTGCGTTTTCGCATAGTGATTCGTGCGTATCACATAATGTTCGTATGAATCTCATAGGGTTCTTGCAAATGCTTAGGCACCCCTGATGTATGACATATCAATACTGTGTGGACAACTTTCTTTATAATATGGTCAACAATTTTTTTCATGCTTTGCGATTGTATAAATTTTAGACTTCAATAATCATTGATCTGCTTCATATAGGATTTTCTATGCTGTGAGGCTACTATAAACTTGACTATATACTAGATGACCTGGAAAGCGTTGATGGAAGTGTTCTTGCAGCTTTTGGACCATTAGGCCTTGTTAGGCCATGTTAATTTGATAATCATGACATCCTCTGGGAACCTCAAAACTGATGCGAGCGTGGAAATGAAAAAATAAAAGTTGCCTTCATCATGAAATCAAAACTATAAGTAAACACATTGTCACATGTAATATGATGAATTTACAATATACTCGTCAGAACAATCATAGTCTTTTTTTCTTTTACACCTTCTTTGACTTTGGCATTCCATGATATTAGCCATTTTCCGATAACTTTTTCAATCTACAGCTGCTGCATGTATTTATACATGTACATGTAGCTGCTTTGTACGGGGTACAGTTCATTTGTATGTTTCGAAAACTTTTTTGTGAACGGATGAATATCTCTGCGCATGCGGATGTCATCCATGAATTAAATCAACATGGCCTAGCTGTACTATATGTCTCTCATAATTATGAAGGTCCACACATTATTGATGAAAAAGAAGTAGTTTGTACTTCCTTGCTTGCTCCTGACTTGCTTACTGAAACAGAAAAGCTGCTGTTTTGTTTGTGTGTAATGCTTTTTGATAAGAGAATGAAGGAAAAAAAATGAATAATTTTGATTTTGTTGTTAATTGATTTTGTCACTACCTTAATTTGTTGCTAATTTGCTAACAATAACTTGTGATTATCATTTAACTTTTTGCATGAAAGTTTGTTTTGTGTTGATTTAATATGCACAATCATACAATGTATATATCATGCATGCATCAAAAGTACCTAGTTATAAGTTTTACATTACATGTAAGTAATGTCATGTTAGGCGAAAAGATCAAGTTTTCTTTTTTTAATCGCAAAATTGAGACATGTTGAAGTACATATATACATCCATAACGTTTTCCTTGATCAACAAGTTGATGGACAAAAATTTGCATTTGTTTTTTTCACAGCTTTGTAAATCAAATACGTCGTTTCAAACTGCGATTTAACAATAACAACAAAAAACAGTGCTTCTTTTGTTTGACTTTTAGACATTGACAAACTTTGAAGGTACTGTTCAATTTTGAAAATGTTTCTTTTATTTGTTCCACAGACAAACATTTGTATTTTTCATACTTTCGATGCAGGCTCATATAATAGTGGATTTTCTTAAAGAAAACATGCATGTAATGTCTCTTGACTAATAAGAACTTGTAAATAAAAGTATGATAGCATTTGCTGGCATTCCAGCTAAATGTTCTATTTAGAATGAAAACTGTGCACTAAGTCTTACCCCTGATTGCAGTGAAACCTAGGAGTGTTCGGCGTGTGGAAACCTCGGATGTTGGGGCAGATGCACTGACTGTCCGCTGGCAGGAGCCAGATGGCCTCGAGTCTTCTCACTTCACTTTGTTCTACCAAGTGAGGTACTGGTCAGAATGGGACCAAAGCTACAAGGTACAGCATGTACTACTCAGTCAGTAAAGTCTGGTTAATATGAATTTAATGATGCAATCCATGATAAATTTTCTATAACACTGAGAAAGAGCTTCCGGTGTTGTCTTCTTTCGTAATACATAATAAATTATTTGCTGTGGGAAAATTTCATTTACTGTATGTTGCCTGTAATTTGCTTCGTATATGATCAAGGTTCATATTCTTAAATGCTTCAGACAAACCTTTGTAAAACATTCATGTATCTGTTCCTACACTTTCACCATCACAAAAGGGTGAAAAGAAGTCAAATTCTTTTAGTAAAGTGAAATTATTGTGTTGATACAGTATGAACTTCATGTATCTGTCAACTATTCTTTGTTGCGACCTGTACATAACTGGGGTATACATAATCATACATTGTACATGTATGTCGGTATATACAAAATTATATGTACATGTATAATGTATAATGTATAATGCACCAGATCATTAACACACCAGATATCAGATTATGCAGTATGCATTTATCAGATTTTGCATTGAGACATGCATCAGATATTAGATTATCTACTAAATCAAGTTTGTATAATGTGTGCTGATCAGAAATACAATTAATACTAGTCCCTCTGCTTCTCTAGGAGAAGAATGCGAGCAGAGACAAGTCTCTGGAACTGCGGGACTTGAACCCCTACACAGAATGCACTAGCTGTGTGCGCTCCCATCCTCTGGAATATCAGACTTCGGACAAGTTCAACGGCTTCTGGAGCGACTGTGCTCCCAACATTACTGTGAAGACCCGGGAAGCAGGTGACATTTTTTTAGACAAAATTCTGTAAGACTTCCAGGCCTCTGCAAACATATAGTTTGGTCCCCAGCCATGCATGTAAGTCCCAAGTTGGCATTGACATGGTTCACCCAGTATTGAAATTGTAAGATGGCCCAGTTTGGATATATGTTGGCAGTCTGAAGTTTAATAATTTATCATTACCCAATGTACTGTAACACACAGTATACAGCTGTTAGTACTACGTTATTGTATATACAACACGGGGTATTCCGTATCACCGGAGGTATCAGCGGGACTGCGGGAGGGCGATCCGACCTGCGGGAGGGCAGCGGGACCGAGGGTGATACGGAATACGTGTTGTATTTTATTTACATCATGCCAACCTGAGAAAACACATCTTTTGATTAGAAATGCACCAGAAGTTGAGAAAATTTGGTGCTCTCGAACAAAAATTGCTGCAACAGCAATGTTCCAACGTCCGAATCAGGTATTCAAATTTTCGACCGTGCCACACTCGGCGTGTTCAGAATCACAGTATGTTCGAATTATTCGATGGATGCCTGTGTGATACAACTTCAAAGCCTGTGTGATACGGCTTTTTATCACATGGTCCGGAACACCTGTATCGAACGTTTTCGTGTCACAGGTATGATATAAAAACAGTTATGTAATACTCTGTGTAATGTTATTTAGTGGTTGTTCCCATAGCTCCCTCTGGACAAGTTGAGGCCTGGTTGCTTGTGACAAGGGACAGTACTAGTGGAAACCAAAGAAATGTCAAGGTCTTGTGGAAGGTGAGAAAATTTCATTACACATGATACAGTACTTTTTAAAGATCTCATTTACTTGTCATGTATACATTTGTATGCCTAGTTGCATGTACATTGGAAACCCCAGCAATTTGTAGTGAAAACAATACAAAAAAAACATTTAAAAAAAAAAATTTTTCCATGTTTTTTTGTTGTACACAAAATCTGCTCTTGTGTGATTTTCAAAAATCTAATGTGTCCGATCTCTCTGCCAACTTCAACGTGTAGAGCTGGAGGAAGAGCATGTTGTCACATTGATTTGCATGGTACTGAACATTTCACAAATTAAAACGAAATTTATTCTCACACAAAAACAAATCATAGCCTGGCCTCCGTAGTAACTGCTGACTCAGTCTTTTCGCTTGCTATCCCCGTTTGCCAAGCAAAAACATCATTGAGACAGCGGTTACTACAGAGGATGGCATCCATGCTTAACAAACCAAGCAGAGAACAGTATGGAAATGAGTTAGTGTGGAACTGTTTTCTTAACGATGAATTAGGGTTGTAGCCAGCCTGAAATCATTTTCCGTCCCCTCGATTTTGATTGGAAACCCTATCGAGCGCCAAAGGCGCGAGTTTTTTTTTTTTTTTTTAAATCTAGACCCTCTGAAACGCTATTTCCTGCATTTTGAGGTGTAAATTTTACTGGTAGACTAAGCTGTCAGATAGAATGTTACACACCTTACATTACTGCAATTTGCACAGAAAATAAACACTCAGTATGTTTAGTACAACAACACTTTATTTTGGAGATCTTTGCAAAATTTCAAGTTTTTTTATCTGTCACAGAGGACGGAATGGGCAAAATTTTTTCCGTCCCCAGCTGCAAAATTCCATCAAAGGACGGAAGGACAGGCGCTGGCTACAACCCTGATTTAGTCTGGCCCGGATGAACCCTCTGCATGTATTTCTTTCTCACTGCAGCCTTTGCCACCTTGGGACCGCCATAGCGAGGGAATAGACTACGTCGTCACTTACTTGCCACGGTCAGAAGGTGGAATGACTGTGGGGGCCGAGAGGAGGACTTACGTTTTCAACAACCAGACGACGGACAGTGGGGAGACTCTGCCAAGCGTAATATTCCAGGACGACAGAACATACGTAATCAGTATTTCAGCCAACAACAGTTTGGGAAGTACTTCTCGTGTTACCACGATGACTGTACCAAAGTACCAAGACAGTAAGTCTGCCCTTTTTCTCGGCAGTCGACTAGCCAATGGACAGAAATCTTTGTTTCGATGACTAATCTGCATAATTTACAGCATAGTATCTAACACTCAAAAAAGAAATGTCATGTAACCTACATGTACTTTTCTTCACCCAATTTCTTTCTTAATGTTCTGTTTCTGATTACAGTTTGGAAAAAAATTAGCATCTTTTTATTTTGTATACAGAATTGTACTTGTCAGGTACAGTAGAAACCGCTTATTTTGGAAGCCCATTTTCCAGCACAATTTTCCCGATTACCCGGCTTTTTCGATTATCAGGTGTTAGCTCAAACAAACTTTTACGGGGGGTGGGGGTGCTGGGTTGTTCCGGACATAACACACAAATGACACACATTGAATTATTATACATTCAAAACATAATAATTATCAACTTGTCTATGAATTGCAAGGAAATTCATTTTTACATGTATCAGTACGTTTTACTTGTACATGCATGTGCTGTATCTACGAAATAATCATTGTCTCCTTATCAGTTTTGACTCCACGGAGAAATTCTAACAACGAGCTCTAGCGTAATTTGTTACTTACCTTATCGACCAAATCCATTGATTAGACTCCACAGTACTTCTTAGCAACAATTTCACTGGCAAATTATCCTTTATCGGTAATTGTAGTATTGTTATGTGTGCAAATTTCCGACGGTTTTTAGTGTCGAAGAACGATGCGATGCATCAAACGATCTATCGTCTCGTCGATAGTATCGGCTTGAACAAAACAAAGAAATTAACACTGCTAGCACATGTTAAGCTTCCGAAAAAAATGAGCTACAGATGCAAACGTATTCTAACTTTAATTGCCAAATAAAAAAGCGTTTTGATTAATAGAGAACTAATCAATTAGGGTACAGTGCACGTGCTTACTACATAAAATTTGTCGACATGTGATACACAGACAAAAACATTGCTACGTCTTGTAGGACGAAAACGCTCTTTGTTTTCAGACAAACTTTATGTACTACTACTCATACTCGGAAATAGTCGTCACTAAGGCATTAATTAACACAGTCTGTTAATCTTCTTATCTACATGTACAAGTTTTCAGCTTACGATTTCCACTGAAATTTTGCAACAGTCGACAGCATCATTTTCAGAACATTTCACTCCCGAAAACAAAGATGGCGGACGCAGCGTATTTTGTAGTATCCCATGATTCCCTGTGGCGACTGCTGGGCCGCGCGCTAGCGACATAAATTTCAGTAGTAATATGGGGTGCTGTATACAATGGCGCTAATGGGAAATGGGAAATGAATTTTAGAATCCTTTGCGATTTGGCGGTTTTTGCTACAAAGGTTATTGCAAATAACTGGTTTCCATTGTATAAGTATAATTTAGAAAACTGAACCAACAAGTACATGACGTCGTACATGATTGTACATTTAGATTTTGTACAATATCTACTTTTTCTTACATGTTCAAAGCCCCAATCTGTTAAAAGAGTGTGACATACATGTACTTGGGGTTAGTGGGGAAACACAACACATTCTTTCCAAGGCCTCACTCTGACCTTTCTTCCTTCACAGCTCCAAGTGCTCCAACAGATCTGAGCTCTTTGGTCTTGGACGACGATACAATTCAGTTGTCATGGCAACCCATGTCCCCAACCCGCAGCGAAACTCAATTGGGCGGCTATATCGTTTTCTGGCGGGAGTGGATCGAAGTACTCAGCTTGTACCAGTGGGTGGAGAAGGGCTGGGCTCACGTCAATAGCTCGCAGTCAACATTTGACGTGACAGGACTACGCGTAACCAAACCAACCAGGTTCAAATTCGGCGTGTTGGTTAAAACGTCGGGCGGATTTGGGACACCCGTGTACATCAGCAATTACACTAAAACAGATGGTAAGTGTGATTATGTAATAGGAGATTTCACAGAACAGAATAAGGCTTGCATCAATACCTCAGGAGTTGACGACATTCTTACCAAAACACTGAAGTCATGTTGTAGATACTTATTACTTACTTAACTTGACACTTGATGAAGTCTCTTCAAGTGGCCTGCATCAGGGTTTTATCACAGACATGTGCAAACAATGCTCTCAAATTGGTACATGTAAGTGCAAAGTACATGTACAATGTATGTCATCAGGACATATTCAGATCTTGGCTGAAATGTACCATGTCATGTATGTCCCCCATGTGATGCAAGCAGGTTTTTGATCAGCAGAAGTGTGAACTCTTCTAACCAGCAAGTAGTCAAACACTTTCCTAATACTGGAATTATAGTTACTGTTTATGACAGCTTAACACCTGATAATTCTCTTTGGGTGAGCGATAGAATTCCATTTCATTGTATACATAGCAAAACTGAAGAACAGTAATAGAAATTAAAGTCTGGTGATTGCATTGCTCGATCAACTCAAATGTCAATTGATATATTGTGACTGGGAAAGAACAGTCTTTTTTTGATATGGACATTTTGTGACACATGACTTGACTGTGGTCTGTTAATGGTTTGTACCACAGTATAGAAATCACACCCAAACTTCTCTTGCTTTACTACTCTATAGTACCCCAAGGATCTGTGGAGGATGTGGAGGTAAACCCTACAGGACCCAACATCCTGAATGTATCATGGAAACCCCACGCTCTTCAGTGGAGAAACGGCCTACTAAAAGGGTACAGGATCAGCTACTGCCAGGTGTCCAGCTGTGATGGTGGGTACTTCTTTATATTCATGTTGCAGTCCATGCCAAAATTGTCTGTGTTTCTGCACTGTAGTTTCTCTTTGTTCTGCCTGAGGAAGTTGTGCAGCTAAGCTCTCTAATACAATGTACAATGTCATGTATGTCTGAGAGTTTAGGTAGAGGTAGGACCAGGTCCAGAGGATCACGACCCG
>NC_049985.1:20622047-20640124 GCF_000003815.2 Branchiostoma floridae | reverse complement strand
TGATCGTTTGTGAAACTCAAAAAATTATCAACTTTGCACCCGG
This sequence comes from Branchiostoma floridae, assembly GCF_000003815.2. Lineage (NCBI taxonomy): Eukaryota > Metazoa > Chordata > Leptocardii > Amphioxiformes > Branchiostomatidae > Branchiostoma > Branchiostoma floridae. The sequence goes on along the minus strand of NC_049985.1, from coordinate 20,640,081 downwards.
GACGGTTTGGTGGAGTATCCGACCCGCACTGGCATTTTAAAATTTTCATATTTCAGGTTGAAATTCCTATTTACAACGGCTTCCTGCATATGCGTGACTGTTTTTTTCAGTCAAATATTTTTGTACCTGTACAGTGAACCAGAACCCACCCCTACTTACAAGTTGTCTTAGCTGGGGCTGACTAGCAGGCCCACTGATCCACAGAGTCTTATCTTTGGTATTACCAAAAAGTTATTCCTTTCAACAGGTCCTTGCTCAGAAACCAGTGAGGTCATTGCCCAGGGGGAAGATACCATTTCCCACCAGCTGGAGGGGTTGATGCCCTACACCTGGTACCGTGTCCAAGTGGAAGCATTTAACACCAAGGGTAGCAGTGATCTGAGTGATCCTCAGTGTAAGCAGACACAGCAATCAGGTAAGAAGCAAGAGCCTTGAAGCCACATTTTCTTTTGTACATGATCATGAAGTTATCTACATCTGCATGCACCATGATTTAAATTGATGAATTTGACAATACTAGTAGTTAACTTGCATACTGGTAGCAAGACATAGTGTTAGTTTTGCAAATCACAAAAAGAGGGAAGTTAATGGAGCCAGACATTAGAATTTATGTTCCTTTTCTTTAAACGTTACATAATGTCTCGAAGGCTAGCATCAATTTTGCAGTACCCAAGGTCACCCATATACATGTACATGTCAACAGTCCCCTGTGGTCTAAGAAATATTGAGAACATGGCATCTTTGTAATATTTGTTTGCATTGCATATCCAGTAAACACCTTTAAGGCACAGCACACCATTTTTTGGTGTTATGTCGAGCAATAGTACAAAAAAAGTGTAGCACCAAACAGATAAATCCACACTTTTGTGGACTCTTAAGCAATGGGATCTTAAAACTTAAGGTGCTTTAAGAATTCTGGTTCTTCCCAAACACGGAACCTCCAGCTTCATGTACTATCTGAGAACCATTGTTTTCGTGTTACCCATTTTCTTTCTACAATACATTGTATCAATGTTTGTTAAAATTTTTTTGTCTGTAGGACCTTCTGTGCCAGTGACAATTATTGTCATTGTGGCAGCCTTGGTGGTGACACTGGCGTTTGTTGGATGTCTTTTCAAGAAGAACAAGGACAGGTACATGTATATGACTGTATATCACAGTACTGTACATTGTATGTTTGAAAAATACTGTATAATTATGTAAATTAAACTCTAAATTACATGTATTTGTCAAAATTATTTTTCTGTTAAAGATTTGTTGTGAAGTTTGCACCATACTACAACTGTACATGATGATTGTATTCTACAGAAAGGTACTAAAAAAAATAATATATGTAGGTAAAGACTCAAGCACACCTCACCACATGTACATGTATCTTTTTATTGATAAATTTGCTGAATCTTCCAGTACATGGGACTAACCATATACAGTCATGTAGTAACAAACTTTGCACTTTTTTATTTCATTATATGGATGACATTCAGGCATGCATCAATTTGGTCTGCTTCCAAAAAGCTTTTGACAACACAGTAATTGTAAATCATATAAGGCCGCTGCAAATTGGGTATTAAGTCACTGACACAATGTAGTTTGGAAAAAAATTGCAGAAAATGTCAAGTTTCTACTAATGTCGAAGAATGCAAAACTGAATTCCAAATTCAAAGATGTGAAGATGTGAAGGAACAAAAGTGAAGTTTGGTGTGTTCCGTTATTTTTTCAGCCTTACGTCATTTTTTTTAACCTTCCTTCAACCAATCATTTAGATTGCATTCTTTTTCAGTTTTGGAGTTCCCTGAGGAATCGTCATCCATATAATCAGATCATCATTGCCTTAGATGTATAACATGATGCCTTAAAAATCTGCACACTCATACTTTCTGACTGACAAGTGATCAGTATTAGATAGCATTGTAATACTTTATCTGATGAGCTAACTTGATGTGATGTTTTCCAGCCTGAAGAAAAAGCTGTTCCCCTATGTGCCCGGGCCTGTACTGCCGTATTATGACGTGGATGAGGTACAAAATTGTTTGCTTGTCTACTTGTTGTTCACTGTGCAGCTAAGCTCTCTAATTTTTCAAAATCATATGGATAATCTGTGCTGGAAATTTACAGATCATGCAGCAGGGCCCTAAGATTGGGTCCTGATGAAGTGCTCAAGAGCTAACATTGCTATTGATTATAACCGTAACTCGTTCATTAATTATTAAACTGTATATAAAATCTACCTTTGTCAATACTTGTTAAAATACATTTCAAATCGATCACCGTTATCTAAAGTGCTTATTATAACACATGAAAACATGAAAAAAAAGTATTGAGATACATATTAATATTAGGACAACATACAAGATGGGTCTGGGGGCATTGATCTACATGTAGTATCATGTATAACGAATCATCAACAGATTAAAAACAACGCAATTCACGAGTTCAGTAGCCTAAAGACGTTCTTAAACTGCTTCATTCTGGTATAGTGAGCAATTTGCTGTACAACCTGGTTTTTAGTCGTCCAACCATTTCCCAAACATCAGCAGTATTGTTCCTTTTGATTGAAATTTTTTATATATTCTGTTTTTTTTCCTTCAGCCTATGATGGACCCTTACAATACATACTCCCAGCTGAACTTCCCTACCATTAGCTATTGCTACAACAACGAGAAGGAACAAGTGGACAACATTGCTGACTTCTTGAACAGAGGGTCGGAAAGGGTCCAGTTGGTCCAGAGTGATGCCAACATGAACTCGACTATGCCCATCACAGATACAGTCGACAAGGTACCACAAGTACTCAAGCATTATTCAGCCATCTCATATAGTGGTAGAACCATAGTAGTCATTTTTAGACTCTAGCTAAACAGTAATCAAATTTGGCCCCGAGATATTTATGCACTCAACAGGGAGGAGCATTTCCTTTGGCCAATTATCAACAGCAATAGAAATATCCGTGGTGTCAATGTTTTTACAAGCAATTTTTTTATCTTGGGGCAAATTCAGTGACAACCAATTCCCTAACCCGAACCCAATTGCTAAACAACATCAAAATAATGCAGTTCCAGACATGTAGTACTGTCATATACTTATGAAATTAGCCCTAAAGAAGATGACAGATGGTCCTTGAAACTTGAAAACAATGTGGTTTTGAGTAAAGACCTTTCATCTGTTATCCGACTAAAGCTCTTACTGCTGCTCATGGGTCATGATAAACCATGAAGCTTTGCAAGATAGAGTGCAGGTGTAATTAACTGACATAATTCATTCAAATGTCCAACTAATTCAAATAAAGTTCAAAAGCAAATTCATTTTTCAAGTAATATAGACAGTGCTGTTACAGTAATACACCGTATTACTCTTCTACTAGTAACAGTTACTACTACTACTACTACTACTACTATGATTTATGGCAATGAAAAAAGAAGCAGCTGTAAAAATGACATTTTTGTTCCCAAGATAAATGAAGGAATGTTTAAACTTGCCATGATGTAATGTAGTTTAATGTGATATCTAAAAGACAAATCAATAACCAGTGGTGTTTGTTTCAGACGGAAGAAAAGCCTGTTGATCAGAACTCGGCCGATGATCGCCGCTCCAGTGGCTACAGCACGGACCCTGCTGTTGGTGAGGCGGAGCCTGCCGACAACAGCCAGCCCAAGGGACTGGACCCACAGGCTCTCCAGGCACAGGTTTGTTTGTTTCACTATTTTGCAATTTGGCAAGTTTGACAAATTAACGTAGAAATGTTTGCTGTTTTGGCAGTTACCACTACACCATAAGCTCAAAACCACCATAAAAGTTTATGTTTCTTCTTCTCCCTGCCTATAACATGTACGTAATTGTACTGTAGTTGCAGCTGTAGATTATGGAACATTTTTTTAAAAAGTGCTACATATCCAAAGAGTAGGTGCAGTTAGATGGTTACTGTACGCAAACTCAAACAGTCACCAAATACAAAAGCAAGTACAACCTCATTCTGCGTTATTGAACATGATAAATGTGTTATGCTGTACATGATCAATACTAAACATAATTTACATTTTGTTACAATTACAGGTTAGCAAGGAGTCGGGTGGCTCCATTGCTCCTTACACCAAACTGGGAGAGAATGAGGAAAAACCTGTGGTTGGTCAGCCAAGTGTCAGCCCTGAGGGTATTGAACTGGTAGAGATGGGAGCCGCTGCAGCTGATGATCCTCCTGCTAGATCACCAGAGTCCCCAATCCAAGACGTTGCTGATTACCTGAAAACGGCAGACGGGATCATGGACTATGTTCGCATGGGAGCCGGAGAAGACTACAACGTGAAGAGTGGTGTCGACACTCCAGACTACCTCCAGACCTACACTCTCCGCAATGATATGGCAAAACCAGCCCAGGGAAAGGTCAAACCGATGGATGGGTACGTCCGGGCGGCGACGGGAAAGCCAGGCCAGTTCGTCGAGCCGGACTATCAAACACGGTACAGTCTGGAATCACTGCCGGTGACGTCAGGATCGTCCGGATACACGGCTGATGAGAGCAACCCGAGCACCACCGTGGAAGAGCCGTCCTCTCCAGAGAGCCAACTGAAGAACTACATCAGCAAATCCATGCCCAACATCCTGCAGGGGTTCCCGTTCGCCCCGGCAACGGTCGCCGGGATTTCCACGCTGACACCCGGCAAAGAAGCTCCAAATCATGCTGCTGAAAATACCACGTACATCAGAACAACGGGCGAGATAAATGTGTGATGTCAAAATGTGAAAAAAATTCTTTTCCTTGTCAGAGGAAGTTGTCCTAAAATTTCTAAAGCTTTAATCGTAGTTGTGCATGTGCATTCTTTCAGATGCATTCCAGAGTTGTATATGGATATTTTGTATCAATTTAGATCTAATTGAAAGTTGTATATTACACGGATTTCCAGATGGGAATTAGATGTTTAGGGTCAGAAACTGGATTTATAAAAAAAATTATGAAAACTATTTAACAAGGCACTTAACTGATAATCAGGAAAGAGAAAAACAAAGTGATTGAAATTTGTTCATTCATTTAGGCAGAAGTTACCAGATCTCAAAAATGTTACCATAAAAGGGTTTAGCATATTTTTGCCTAAAATAGTTACATAGTTATTCTCTTTGGATGAGCATTTGTTATGTTGCATAACACTGGATTATCAATAAGCAGTTAATGTACCAAATGTTGCTTTGGTTAGACCAACAAAAACTTTTGTTTCTTGAGTGTTTTTTTTATAGCTAGTCAAGGAGTTAGAAGTCTTGCATGTTCTTTATATTTGTAGGCATGGCAAAAGATTCAGGGATGGATGCATATGGAATAAGTAGCTTATGATTATATAGCCCTGGACTTACTACAAGTACTTACATGTACATGGACTTAAATCTCTCTAGCATTGACAGTGATTGTGTTTTACTTTGTCTTCATCATCTATCTTACATGTCTCACTTAAAAGAGTTGGAGACTGAACAAAGTTTAATCTCCAGTATTCCTTTATATGACATGTCTTGTTGACCAGGCCCTTTAAACGTAATATAAGTATGTTTTCTCTTACTATTGTTTGTTTTCAGAGAAAAAGAATCGTTTCTTTACAACAGGGTAAAGATCAATGCAGGGGAGTTTTTCCACCCACCCCCTCCCAACTGAGATTATACATGTATGTGAGAGATGGTCAAACCATAACAATTACTATAATCATGAAATGTGGCCTAAGTCAGAACCGATTTTCATTCAGTTAAAAGTTGTCACGTTCTAATGAGATATGTTGTAGTTTGTTATGTTAGCACATGTATGTACTAAGTAGCTGCTTCTCAGTGACATTGTAACGTTACATGCATACTTCAGTAAGGAATTGTTATGGAAATCTGACACAGTAAACCATAATTGTGTACTGATGTGTAAAGAAATTAGCTATTCAATGGTGACTGAATGTGAGATGTATCAGATAGAATATGTGTATTATAAACTAAGATGTTGCACTGTAACAGTGTAAGCTTAGAGGGATCATGGATGTGTCAGCACACTTTGTTGGAAATGTCTGCTGAATTTCTATAAAATGTATATATAGGGCAATTGTTATAATGGGAACAGATTTAAACAGGAAGTCTTTTAACACACAGTACTAGTGCCACTTCTTTTAGCCCCAATGATAAAATACATCTGCAATACACAATAAACAATACACAGTCTTCTTGCAAGAAGTAGCAGTCTTTTGTTATATGCAAATGTCAGGTTTTTGCATAGACAGGTAGTCAGAAACAATGTTTTTTAAGGCCTTAGATATGGTAAATCGTTGCATTCATCATACATTAAATGTAGGTTTAATCGGAGCCATTTTGAAGGCACTATGCTAAAAATGAATTTTACCCTTCTAAAGTACAAAAGATACAGTCCAATGTTTGTGTTTGTGTGTTTTTTAATCTCATAAATTGAAATATTTGCGAGGTGTAGCAAAACTTAAGAACTATTATTAGATACTTCAACTCATTCAGAAAAGTCACAACTGTGTACAGTGTGGGTGTCGATAAATTTGGCCTCAATTGTGAAATGTCAAAGATGTATTGGGAAGCTTATATCAATATATAATTTTTATATTAAGTATTATATAAGTTGATTTAAAGCCCTCATGTATATGAATGATATCCTCTGGGAACTGCTGTGAGTGTGCAAAAAGAATGTAAAAAAAAAAAGTTGCCTTCATAAATGGTTAGGAAGGTTGAACAAATGACACAGTCCAGGATTTTGAACAATTCACTTCTTCGGATATTTGACTTTTAAATTGACTCTGGCATAAAAGACACTAAGTGTCCATTTTCCAATATTTTTTGCAAAAGCTTTAATTTTGGAAATGGCCAAAAATTGACGTGGGGATGTAATCCATGCATTACTAATCAAATCAACGTGGCCTATGGAACTCTGCCGCAGGATATTATTTGTGCTTTTGCTCATATGCAGCTGTACGATTCACGTTACTGCATAATCATCAACATTGTGGATAATTGTGCACAATGTCAGTTTGGACTTAACTACATTATGTACAAAAAAATGTATGTTAACAGTCATGTACAGGTGCAAGGACAAAGTGCCTGACAATTATTGAAGTACTAAATAAAAATTTTGCATGTCTTAGTATATTTCCAGCTTATGATTTACAATGGTGTTAAAGGATTGTACATTAAACTGTTGGGCAGATTATTGTAAATTGTACTTGACTTTGTTGACTAACTTTATTTGAAATAGCGAGGAGTTCTCGATGGTTCCCAGGCTACATGTAGACTAACCCAGGCCTTGGCATTTATCCTGATATGCAAAGACTGGTATGACCAATCTGAATCTGGCTCCGAGGGTTATTAAACCAGATCTGAATCTACTTCAGGAAGTGGATTATTAATAAGTAGATGAAATTGAGATTTATCTCATCCATGAACAGGGTTTTACATCCATATACAATCATGTCATTGATTACCTATGGTCTCTTAATTTTAGTCAGGACATGTCGACAAAGGTACATTGAATGTTACTTGTTCATGCCAAAATGAAATGTTGATAAGATAATAAGTACGATATCAGAGAGGACTAAAGATATCAAAATATTTTTAATATGTTTGATCTAAAATTAGCTGAGAACAGTGAGCAATGCAGCATATTTTCCATAATTCTCTAAAAGCCTTAAAATACATTGAACCATGTACGCTGTCTGGACATTTAGGATTCCAATAAAAGTATTATGATTCTGTATCTTTAGTATGCATATTTCCTAAATGATGCCAGCATGCTAAACACTAACCAGCATATTTTACTTACTAGTACAAGCTAGGTTCACTACAGTCATTTACATTGTAGCTTGTGTTTTGATTAATATGCAATTTTTAAATTTACAATGAGTCTCATGACTGCAACCTGTAGAATGCAAGGTGGGCCTGCGTAAACAGACAGAACTCAAACTCATGACTATCTTATCCAGAGTCACTTGAGGTTGAGCCACTGGGCCAGATCCATGCATGCCAGCAGATAGATAATCTTACTGAATTAATGTGGTGTGTATGGCGCAAAGGTTGGGCTGACATTGTCAGGCATTTTTGTGACAGAAGTCCCGTCAGGCAAGCTTCGTTGCACGTAGCCGTCAAGGTTCAAGTTTAGACTCTGAAGTTCCTTGTCAGGATGATGACCTTGATCTCCATGGCAACAACCTTCACCTCCCTCTTGGTTAGAAGAAAGCACCTCCTTTTCCTCACAGGGTGACTCAAGGCTATGACGTGCTTGGTACCCAAAGTGCTCTTTGCTGTCTGGTTCGGAACCTACGCTATGGCCACTACAAGGTGGGGAGGGAATGTTTGTGACATAAGGCACGTTGGGTACTGGAGATGCCTGCTGTCCAGTTAGCCGCGGGGACGTACCATCATGAAAAGTTCCTGTCACGCAATAGAAATCCGCCTCTGGTTTAGGATCTACATTTTCTCCATTATTTGGTGATGGAGAGGGCAGATTAGTGACATACGGTGTGCCAGATTCCGGTAACGTCTTGTCAAGCAACGTTCCTGTTACACAATAGAACTCTTCTTCGCCCTCCGGTACCACCCTGACATACGCAGCCGGAGATTTTGTTTGGTCTTTGTTACAGGGAGTTTTTTCAACATCCCACAAAGACGTCATCTCAAGGTTACCAGTTGGCGAATGACATTCAGGAGTTTGGGATACTCCATTTACAGATGGGGGTGAGCTGTCCTCTTGCCGAGAGACGTACGACATTGAACCAAGAGGTGTCTTAGGAGCGGATCGCCTTGCCTCCTTTGAATCTTTATTATTTAGCTGGTCACAGCCATCTGTTAGTAGTGACACTTCACCGCCTTCTCTTAGGAAGTCAGAAATGTCATCACAAGTCTCGGGTTCATGTTTATTGGTAGCGGTAACGACATACAAGGCAGAGTAGGGTCCATCCTGAAAGCAAATTAAAGACCAGATTTTAGCATAACCAAGTGCTCATAACGCAACCTCATTCTAATTTCAACATGGAATTTATCTTTGTCGGTAGAATTTTTCTGGATAAAGTTGAAATGTAAAATCCAGCACAATAATTTGGACTGATTGACTGTATTCTTTGTCAAGGAATATAAGAAATAAGACCAGGTTCCTTGAACACAAACACCCGAGTTAAAAACTTAAGAAGTTTCTGAACACATAATCTCCAAGCAGATATTATGGTAGCATAAGATAGTATCAAAATTCCTAAGTATCAAAAAGGACCACAAAGAGCACATTCCATACCTCCTCTAGAAACAAGACAGGACCCGGAACTTTAGGAAAGAGTTTGCGCTTCACCCTAGATGAAGAAAGGTACATTTTTTAATCATGTCAAAGTCATGGAATGGATAACAAGTATCAAATTGAATCCATTTTACAACTTACCCATTCAGTATACATGTACATGTACTCTCTAACATATACATGTACAACTTAGGCCCCTATTTCACTACACAGCATACATCAACCAAAATTGCACTATTAGACCATCGATCTGCGGAGCCCAGTGGAGGCTAGAAGATGGGTGTAAATTGTTAAAAGTATGTTCTAGAAACTGATATCAATCCATTATCATTGAATGAATGAAGCAACTTCCATACTACTATGATTAAAATGACTAGTACCTGTGTCTGTTCTTCCAAACCAGGGAAGTGACCAGAATGATGCTGATGATGCCAGCGACAACTGGGATCACTATGGCAACGGGTATGCCTAGCAACAGAAGGACATAGAACTGTCATTAATTGATGCAAGTAATTAATATGCATATATGTGCTATTATTAGTTTACCAATAGACATGTGTTCACTATTCATTTGTTAAAGTTACAATTTACAATTCAGACCAAATTTTCATTTCATTCCTGTAACAGTTTTTTGTCAAGAGTAAAAAATCAAAGACGAATTTCCAGACATTATATGATACAAATTACAGCCCAATTTCAGATGAAATGACTTTAATGCAAGGATTACTTTAATTTTATTTTCAGGTACAGTAAAACAGTAAATGTACAAGTCATGTAGTAAGTGTTGTCAAAGTATGACTGTAAACTGTACAGTACATACCATCAACTCTCACCACTGGAACTGGAAAAGAAAAAAGAGACAAAAATCATCATGAGACTGATCTTATTGACATACAATCACAGAATGATCACAAAGTATATTACAAATATAAAAAGTTACATCAGCAGCTTATCATATATCATAAGTTAATGTGATATTGACTTAATAATTCTGCCAGGTACTCCAAGACCACCAAATAAAATTTAGGTTTAAAAGGGACTTCTCAAGAATATTTTGAACTTGAACACCTGACATGTGCATAGTATTACATTTTTTTTGTACATGTACCTTGGGTATTACTGAAATTGCACGTGTACTACTTTTAACATTTACTTGTTGCTACTTAATGCGGTGGTCTATATGTAAGAGTACTTGGCAGCATAGTGAGCACAAGCCTTTAAAAAAATCTTTTAAATATAAACAGCCTTTTGTTCACAAAAACTAGACAGATGATTCAACCCATTACCAACTCTGCCAACTCAACTTGGCCCAACACCCTGACCAGGGTTTAGGGTTAGGACTCAGGTGTTGGGCTGAGTTGACAGGTTGTTGGGCCAAGTTTGTCTGACTGGTCAAGATCCAAAGTATCCAACATCCAGACCAGAGTCAAAACTATTGAATCATTACTTACCCAGGCACATCTGTCTTTCCAGCCTTTCACTGGGATCTCCCGGCAGCAGTTTCCCCTCTTCATCCCTGTTGACAGCCTGTACCCAGAACTCATACAGAACAGCTTTGTTCTCGGTACAGTCCACCTCTACAACTGCCTCTGCTGTCCCCTCCACTCTCTGCACAAGAGGCTGGGATCTCCCTTGATCGTCCTTTTGCATGTACGACACCAGGTAGTGGTCAATCGGGCCATTTGGATGGGCCGGAGTGACTGGACGGAGGTGAACGGTCGATGGTGATGACTTGAACTCAGATACTATTGGTAAGGGTGGAGCTTCTGGAGCTGGGAATTGAAAATATTGGAAATAAGACGTTAAAAAAAACCCATAAATACCAGGGTTGTACAATGTACATTTGTATATAGAGAGGGGTAGAAAGGCATGAATAGACTGACTGGAGGAGATGTTAAGGTTACTGTACAGTAACAGTTACAGACTGTAATGTAAAACTAAACACCGATAGGTGTAGTGACAGAGTGACTGGATGAGAAATTAAGGTTACTGTTACATACTGTAAAGTAAAACTTACCAGCGATAGGTGTAGTGACAGAGTGACTGGATGAGAAATTAAGGTTACTGTTACAAACTGTAAAGTAAAACTTACCACCAATAGGTGTAGTGACAGAGTGACTGGATGAGAAATTACGGTTACTGTTACAAACTGTAAAGTAAAACTTACCACCAATAGGTGTAGTGACAGAGTGACTGGATGAGAAGTTAAGGTTACAGTTATGTAAAACTAAACACCGATAGGTGTAGTGACAGAGTGACTGGATGAGAAATTAAGGTTACTGTTACATACTGTAAAGTAAAACTTACCAGCGATAGGTGTAGTGACAGAGTGACTGGATGAGAAATTAAGGTTACTGTTACATACTGTAAAGTAAAACTTACCACCGATAGGTGTAGTGACAGAGTGACTGGATGAGAAATTAAGGTTACAGTTATGTAAAACTTACCACCGATAGGTGTAGTGACAGAGTGACTGGATGAGAAATTAAGGTTACTGTTACAAACTGTAAAGTAAAACTTACCACCGATAGGTGTAGTGACAGAGTGACTGGATGAGAAATTAAGGTTACTGTTACAAACTGTAAAGTAAAACTTACCACCGATAGGTGTAGTGACAGAGTGACTGGATGAGAAATTAAGGTTACTGTTACAAACTGTAAAGTAAAACTTACCACCGATAGGTGTAGTGACAGAGTGGCTGGATGGGAAGTTAAGGTTACAGTTACAAACTGTAAAGTAAAACTTACCACTGATAGGTGTAGTGACAGAGTGACTGGATGAGAAGTTAAGGTTACAGTTACAAACTGTAAAGTAAAACTTACCACCGATAGGTGTAGTGACAGAGTGACTGGATGGGAAGTTAAGGTTACAGTTATGTAAAACTTACCACCAATAGGTGTAGTGACAGAGTGACTGGATGAGAAGTTAAGGTTACTGTTACAAACTGTAAAGTAAAACTTACCAGCGATAGGTGTAGTGACAGAGTGACTGGATGAGAAGGGCCCACAGCCAGCAGTGGTGCAGGCCTGCAGCCGAACGGTGTAGTTTGTGTTCCCGTACACAGGTATCGTGTCAACATCTACAAGCTGGTGAACATCACTATTAACCTGGAGAGCAAATGAGGAAGGAAGGTGTGGATTTAATCAATGGTAAAACTAGGAATTGATATCCTGAAGAAAAGACTCCTGACTTCTGCTTCCCTTGAAGTCAATGGCCAAGGCCAAACAAGATATAATTTTCAAGGTTAAATAAAAGTCAAAACTTAAGAAAATGAAGGGATGGGTAGATGGAAGGATAGAAGGACTGTGAACTACATATTCAAGTACATACATGCGCATAGAAAAATGATTTGGATGCAATGTTCATACCTGTCACATGAAAGTCAACTAAAAAGCAGTAACATCTATTATCATAATACCGGTACGTTTACGACGATTTCTCTAGCCATATTGATTTGACAAATTGTCAACGCATCATTTTCTCCAGTTACATGTTGCTGTTATAGGTTACCCTTGCCACTTCTTCTGTGTAACTTTTCTGCCACTCTTGTCCTGCTAAAAGCGTAATATTGTAATTGTAACACGCCGCGGAATTACACGGCGAACGGGCGCGTGGTTGGGAGGGGGTACAAAATACCGGTAGGAAGAAACACGGCACAATTAACTGCCGCTATGTACATTTATACATCCTCTGATGTTCCTTCCTTTTCTGTCAGTAAATGCATAAAACATAAACCTGCATGAGCATACAAAATGTCATGAGAAAACGGACGTATACTGTCAAGAATTTTCATTTAACTTCTGTCCGTCACAACCGCTATGACGTAACACTTCACTGCTAGCGTAGATATAAAAATGGCGGGAAAATGGCTGCGTACGTTAAATTTTGCCCATTCAGTCGTAGATCCGGGCTATTATGCAACGGTTCTTCACACTTTTACATGAGTTGTAGGTCACCAACAGAAATTCAAGATTGTTGTTGAATCATGTTCGTCTTGTGCCGTGAGCATGTGTAATTATGATCTATATAAATTTGGCAATGAATGTGACAGTGTGTTCGTCCCACGACGAGCTGCCTACCCCGAAATTTAAAAAAAAGTATACTGAAAACTTTTGGCCTTGTTGTCTTCGAATGCATTGTTATCGATGCTTTGTAAATGGTGTATTGGACACCTAGATTGTCTGAAGTGTGCACAGCTCAGAAATAACTATTGTTGCATGTGTAGATCTCTTTAAGTTCCAGTATTTTTAATCTACCGGTATAAGTCTTACTACCGGTATTATGCCAATGCATGTTAAGTATGTTGTTCACCTCTGCCATGTAGTATGTGATGATGCCGTTGGGTGTCCTCGGCAGGTCCCAGGTTAACTGTAGAACTCTCGCTGTGACTTGTGAGAAACGGACATCTGTCGGAGGGTCCTCTGGAGCTGTAAAAAGTATGTTACTCTACATCATTCTAAACGAAAAGGAATGATTTTCTGATAAGCATTGTTTCAATTCAGATTCAGACCAAGGATGTTAACTACATAGCTACTACTACACATCCATACTTGAGGTGCACTCTCACTGCACCTGTGTCAAGCTTGCGTCACTGCGGGGTTTGTTCACTGCATCACTGTTTTGTAATTTTCTCTGATTTTTTTAAATTCAAATATTGTGTAATTCATAAAAGTATGACTTAGAAGACGACAAAATACACAAAAAGTAAGAAAATTTGTTCTTTATCTCTGAAATTCGATGAGTATCTTTCGAACCCCGCAGTGATACATTAGCTTGACGCAAGTGCAGTTCGAGTGCACCTTTAGGTACAAAATGTCAGTTTCACAGTATACTGTGGACACCTGTGTCACCCACCTGATTCAGCTGTTATTTGCACAGATGCATCGCTGAACTGTCCCAAACCCTGGCGGTTCACAGCTGCAATCCTCACCGTGTACCTGGTGAATGGACTCAGGCCCCGGAGGATCAGTGATGCGGTCTCCTCACCCGTGATGTTTACTGTCTTGGTGGATCCCTCTTCAAGAAGGACATTAGAGAACATCATCATCTCTATTTCATTGTGTTACTCTTAATAAACATTTACATTTGTACAAGCTTCATGATGGTGAATTGTACAACAGCTGGCAGGCGAGGCTAGCAGACACAAAATCAAGAGGGTTCAACTCTTGGCATTCATGGCGAGATATTGTGTCCTTGGGAATTTCTAAGGCACTTTACACAACTTTCCTCTCTCCACCCAGGTGTAAAATGCTTTGGGAGGTAAAAAGCAGTGGAAGGAGGGGGTTGGCTTGCTTTGCAATACCATGACCTATAGATACAGTGGGTAGTGAATTTGAAGAGATTTACGAAACGGTTAGCATTAGTAATCTCTGAGGTAACGTTACACACTCATTTTCAAGACATTTTCAGTAAGTCCATGAATGAGAATCATAAACTACTACATTTAGTAATAAATAGGTGTAAGACTGTAGCCAAGGACGATATACTGTAAATGCATTTAAGTTCGCGGGGATTTCATTTCGCGGTAGCGGGAAAATGGACTTTTCGCTGTGGTTTTAATTTCGCGGTAGCACCATGCATTGTAGTCTCTTACTGTTATAGAAAAATGTTCGCGGTGGTTTTAAATTCGCGGTGAAGCGGCCGCCGCGAAAACCGCGAACATTAATCCACCGCGAACATTTCTGCATTTACAGTATCTGAAAATTCATTTCTTGAGTGCCCAAATTCAATGAATAATGAGACGGTCATTTGTAAATTTTGTCATCCAATTTACGCTACAATGATTACGGTCTATTTTCAGTAATGATTGACTGTTAAGTGGTAACATCCACACACCTGCACATGCAGTTCCAATCCCTTCCACCAGGGGGCAGTACTGCACCTGGTACCCCTGTAGGATCCCTCCACGCCACTCCAGAGGTAGTGGCTCCCAGGTCAGCTGTAGGGAGGTGGGCCCTGATGTGGACAGGTGGAGGTCTTCTACCTGGCCACGTGGAGCTGCAGGCATATCATATCATATCATATCATATCCTATCATCATGTTACACATGTCATGTCATGTCATAAAATGCCTTGTATATTATATAATTGTAAAATGTGTATGGCTGGCACTGCAAATCGTTGATGATGATGATGATGAAAATCACATAACATGCCATATCCTGTCATTTTATATAATTATTGATACGAAATGAGGACATGTACATAAACCTGTTTTAGACAACAGACACGACAAAATTATGCAAAAATCTTATCATAACACAAACTTACCCATCTCTTCAGTGTACGCGTTGATAACCGTTGTCTCCCCGAAACCTTCTCTGGAGATGAGCACAATCCCGAACCTGTATCGTGTCCGTCCTTCTAACCCCCGCGAGACCTCATGTTGTGCCATTGTCCTGGCCAACACTTGGTCATCAACCACACTCTGCCAGTCTGGCTCCCCCCACGTGTACATCCCATTTTCCGACTTCCACGCCATCCAAAAAATGATGTAGCCAGTGAGTTGAACACGGGTTTCCTCCGGTTGTTGCCACGACAACGTAACAGACGTTGGCGATGTCACATTGACGTTGATTGTTGAAGCCTGAATGGTGGGCACTGAAGGTGAAAAAATAATGTGATTTTTACTGTGAATGGAAGAGGTGTACAATATGCTTGTCCAAGATTAGCCTAGTTATTATGATATTTGTCCAATAGCTCTGGTTTGCTCTTCCAATCCCTTGCCTTGCTTACATTTAGGACATTTTGATTAGATTATAAGGATGACATCAGTGCACACTACAATTGTGGACTGTTACCAAAATCAGGTTTTGACCATACTGTAAATCATACAAAGCAGTTGCAAATGAGCCAAATATGATGCTATATGCTATAAGAAATAATTATGGAATACCAACAAGTTAATTTCACTGTGACAGTCAAAGAAGATAAAACTTAAAATAACCAAGTATCTATAATTATGGTTTAAACCTTTAAACTTCCTGACTTACATTTCATATTGTAGACACAAAACTTTTTATCTGCATGGTCACATTTGTGGTTCCAAACGGATGCCATTAATTATGATATCATAAATCCAATCAACACGGCCTACATTTGTAAGTCCCATTACAGAAAAATGACTGGAATTTTACCCTCGCCATCTTGTGGTAGTTGTAGGACGGTATCTTGTGATCTGCCCAGTTCATTGGAAGCGTAAACCTTGATAACGTAGGAGGTGTCCGACTTCAGCTGCAGTGCCGATGTCAGATTTACGTGTCTCTTGTCGCCCGACACGGTAAGAAGTCTGTAACTTTCCTGCGTGATATGCCCATTTTCGGCACGTGAGGCGACTGCTACAGTGTAATCTTTGATGACCCCATTCTGGTCTCTCTGAGGCAACTCCTATAATAGAAGAACTCAGAAATATTATGTCTGACTCATTGTATAAATATTATATGTCCAATAATTTGAGTTCTTTGTAATTCCAAGTTCTCTTTATCATGACACATTTTTAGTAAACTTCAAGAACAACCCAAATGATCAATCATTATGGTACATGTATGACAAATTTTGTCTGGAACAGTCATCATAAAACCAGTAATATGACTTCAGACTTTTTCCTGTTAAGTCGTATTGGTACAAAAAATAAATGATTCTTATTTGCATGTTTTTGTTTTGGATCGCATAGTAACTACATGTATTCGCATATAAAGGAAGCTGCCTCATGGCATATAGCACACCATGACTATTGTTTGATCCACTCACACTGGGAAGGACCCCTTTCTCCTATAAGTGTGGTGGGTTCTTTTAGTAATACTCAAGGTGAGGCTCTCCTCAAACACGGGACCTCTATCTAACTTCCAGTCCAAGGGACTTCCCTAATCGTAGTTAGGTTCTCATGTTCACCTGAGTGAAGTGAGGAAAGTCATCTTAGGTGCCTTAGATGACAGTAATTTGGCACTGATCTTACCTTCCAGTAAACGATGACATTCCTGATTCCTAGATGGCTGCTTGGAGTGACATGTAGCCAGGCAGGAACAGTCCCCACAGGGGCTGGAAGAGCAAATCGTACAGTTAGTATAATAGTGTTCCTCTTGGTGTGGTTCCAGGGCTTTAGCCAGCGTCCGTTTTTCCGTCAATTGACGGAAATTTGCTGCGTGTGACGGAAAAAGATTTCAACCAATCCGTCAACCTTGACGGAAAAAAAATCGTTGATTGAAGCAAGGAGGCCAAGTTGAAAAGAGGGAAGCTACGGCTTGGGGACGCCCGGACAGCCCATTGTCGGACAAGCCACACAGTGTTTGTTTTGCTATTGTTATGATTGTTGACGATTGTGTGTCGGCACCCTTTCGCATACGATAATCTCATTAAAAACCCGTTTTTCAAGGTCTCACTCCAAGAACAGTGCATTCTACGAACTTTGTTTGGAATCTTGACACTCGTCAAAACCCAACTTGTACGCTGAGCGTGCCGGGGCTGGCCGTACAAATTATTTTCGCTCGCCCAGCCGCAAGGTGCCAGTCGCAGCTAAAAGAACCGACACATCATGCTATCCACAAATAGTTTGATCGAAAACATAATCCTTAGGATCTAAAATGTTGCACGGTTCTCTTCAGCGGGAGTTTTGTTTTTGTTTTGACGAGAAAACGCTAATTTTGCGGCGACACAGATGAGATACCCACGCCACGTTGTTGTTGGCAAACTTCCGGGTTAATGAACGCGAAAATTCCCCCAAATGCACCATAAATCCGTATATGAATGCATGTTTTCTCAAAAGAGTCTGAGTAATTGTGTTCTTAC
>NC_049985.1:20619242-20621672 GCF_000003815.2 Branchiostoma floridae | reverse complement strand
GTCAATGGGAATTGGCTGACGGAAAAAAATCTCGAGCTAGCTAAAGCCCTGTGTGGTTCTTAACACTATTAATCAATACACTACCAAAATGCCTTTTCTTATATATTTTCTTGTTTCTTCACATATACAAAAAGAAGAAAACATTCTGTGTTTAAGAAATCAAAAACATTTTGTCCACCAGTAAGATTAACACTTGTCTAGTTCACCTTTATCCAACACGACAAGAAAAATAATCATGACAAGAAATTTTCACTTGAATTTCTAGAAAAACTACATACATGTAGTTACCTTTTTGAAATATACTTTCCTAACTTAAGAAATTAGGAAAGTATTCCATGCTGTGCAAATTTGCATGGGAAGAATCGTCAATGTGTTTTTCCTGTTCTTTTTTGAAGTCCTCAAATGCTCAATACAAGAAAATTTGTCAAAGGGTTTATATTAATAAGGCAAAGAAAAAAACCTAGAAAAACAATTAAAAAAATATTTTGATAGTGTACACTAATACAACATACTTGGAAAAAGCTGGGCTTTTCCAAAACATCCATCTGATTCTGTCAGTAGAACCTTGTTGTTAAGTAGCCTCAGTAACTCCTCATAGCAACCACTGGCTCAATATTTTTGCTGGTTAGCTTTTCAGGTGTAACATACATTTATTATAACCTTCTGTCACTTTTGTAATTTTGCTACCTTTGGTTTGTCCAATGGTCAACGACAATGTGATGCCAATCTTAATTAGCAGAGAATATAAATTTGTGGTGCTTCACTCATTTCCATTGCAAAAGCAACAAATAAAAGAAGTTAGAGGACAACTGAATAGAGTTTGAATAAGTTCAACAACTCACGAGCCTTGTGTGTCTGCACGGAGATGAGCAGTTCTGGACAGTCGCTCCAGTATCCCTCTGTACCGATGATGTCTCCGGTGCTGGCGTCCAGCTGGACAGGGTGGGCTCGGACACAGATGTCGTACGTCGTGAAGGGACTCAGGTCGGTGAGGTCCCCATGTGTCGTCTGGCTCAGGTTTACGTACTGGAAGTAAGACAGGAAAGGAGATATAAGATGTAGCCGCTTAAAATGTATGCAAATACTTATTTACTACTAATGAAATTCATTGATTGTAAATCAAGACAACGCCGACCAACCAATCAATCAACCAAGCAATAAACCAACCAAACAACCAACAAAAAAGCAAACAACCATTACTCATCCAAGCAACCAACCACCCAACAATTGATTTCAATGTATAACAGAAGGATACAAAACCCACTGGAATCATAGCTAGTATCCCTGACCAACTACTCCACCCACAAGGACCTGCCAGCCTACTCAGTCTGCTAAATACAATATGCTTTCCTTGAGTTGATTGATTACCATGAAGTGCAAGGCAATGAGACACACACTGGAATCACAGTCTAATGGGTGATAAAGAAACCTGCCGGATTCCTCTAGAGCAAACATTAGAAACCCCTGATGAGGAAAATGGAAGATACACACAGGAGAACATGATCATAATCTTCTTTCCTGCTGGGTTTGTTTCTCCTGTGTTTCCTGAGTTTCAGCTACTGAACTGAGTTTTGGAAGGGCAAATAACCATCAAACCTAGCCTGGTATCCAGCCGTAATGTAGCTCCCGAGTCTCTTCTCTCCTCTTCGCAATTGCGCTATATTACGACTGGATACCAGGCTACAACAAATCAGCCTACCAGACAAAAAACAACCATGAGTTAGCCAAGCAAACACACCTACCACACATGAACCCACCTATGAACTAACAAACAAGAAACCTGACCAACCAACCTTACACAGAATGTTGCGTAAGCTATATGTACCTTCATTGTGCTGTCCCACTCTGAGCGGTACCATGCCTGGTACAGGAGGGCGAAGTGGCTCAGGCTCGCAGGGTTACTCCAGGACAAGGACACAGATGCTGACCTCCGACCTATGACACGCAGGTTGCGGACAGGAGCCGGTTTCACTGTGTGATCAGGGAAGCATACATGGTCAGAATCTGTGTAAAAGAATTCTAGCTGGAGTGATATCAAAGAGGGCATTTTCCACCTCTGTCAACAAAGATCTAAAATGTACTGAATCAGAATTTTAATGAACAACCTGGCTTTTCAATTTTGCAATGCCTGGTAAGCTCATTCTAGCATTGCAATTTTTCAATGATTTGTAGGAAGACGTAAATTGCTACAAATGTGCCATACCCAATCATAGTAGAAAGAGACTGAATGTTGCAAAGGCATGCATAAAATACTGAAAATGAACCACATCGTAACATCTGCTTGGAGACTTTGACACCGATGACTTACCATAGTTAATGGGGTTTACAAGGTTCACAGACTCCGCCCTGCCCAGCTGGTTTTGAGCAGTTATGTTCAGGCGAAAGTGAAGGTTCCCCACGTGGCTCGTACCGGGTCCAAAGTGACAAACG
>NC_049985.1:20605636-20607570 GCF_000003815.2 Branchiostoma floridae | reverse complement strand
AGAGCATCCCCGTGTTTGAATAGCCATATATGCAGACTTACAGCGTGCTTTCATCGACTCCAAGCTCGTCCCCTAGACTTGGGTCGCGATCCATGGCTTCTTGGAGTTTCTGATGAACTTCCTCGTCACTCAGCCCGGAGCTTTTCAAAACATTGACGACGAAATCCGCGATCACACTTCCGGCGCGGAAATCATACACGGAGAGTCCCTGGATAACGTCTGCCGGAATATCTGTGTCTCTTAGATATGTCCTTATCTGTGGGGAAAAAACAAGCTCGTAAGATCATATTAAGATCATATCACCCAACGAATTGAGCGTGGATTATATACTTTTGGGGATCATTTCATCAATCAAACTGCAGGGAATGGCGCTAGCGATGTGGGAAGCACATTCTTATTGTTTTTCCATGGGCAAAGAAATCAGCATTCTAACTCTTGAGTGATAAAAGGCATAAAAAGATCACTGTTATTTCTACTCTATATTGAATGTTTTAGAATGTTACAATTGATTGAAGCATTGTTTTGGATCAAAAGAACCATGTAAATCCAAATTAATTTCAATAGATTACTAGTATATCAAGCCTAAATCTATGACTTAGTATATATAAGTTATGATTTCTTAAGTGGTAAATAACAAACTATGAGTGTTCTAGTAACATGAAATGATAAAAATGAAAGAATAGCATACCAACTTCCGAATTTGTTGAGCGAGTTTTCTGTGTTCTTTGGAGTTCCTGTCTTTGAGAGCGTCGTTGTATTGAGCCAGCAACATTGTCACCTGGATATGCACGTCGTTTACATCTGCCAAAATTAAACAAGAAGTCGGACAAATACTTTCAAATTGGTAATTGGTTTTACCCGTTACCCAAGATGATTTTCACTTTGTCATGGAATGCACTAGATGTAATCTTTAAGGTAATTAACATTTCTCCAATCAACAGATTTCAATAGACCCAATGCCAAAGACAGATCAGAATATATATCTTTAGATGCAACTATTTTAAAGGCATATACTAACCCTAATGCATTATCAACATCCTTGTCATTTTTACTTAAAACCTGTACAGGAAAGATCTATAGCACCGAAAGCATGCAATATTAGAGCGTTATAATTAAAATTATTCTGGATAAGGCAATCTCCATGATATTGACATGTACTGCACTATATCCCCACACTTACATCATTATTTCATACTTTCAGATGTTTTGAGGCCTAATATAGGGGATTTTCATTGTTTGATGAATCCCCGTGCGAATTGTTTCTGTGCCGTTTTAACAAAAGTACGAAATGATAATGTAAATGTGGGAACATAGTCCAGTAGATGTCAATATCATACATTGCCTATTCCAGAAAAATTACACTTTTAAAACTCTGATATTGCTGATGCTGCCTTTAAACCAATGAGGAAACAAGAAATAAACATCCATCCTACCGTCTCTCAGCACGCACGCTGCTCCTCTCCACTGGTAGCCACCATCGCAAGCACAGATGTTCTGGTTGGAGGTTGAGTTGTAGGTGCATGTGGAGAATACGGGACAGGCGACCGGGCATTCTGGGTCGGCCGTGGGGGCAACGGTGGTGAGGACTGCTGCTGTGGTCGGCATGGGCGTGGCCGGTCTGGGTGATGGTGTCGCCGGTCTGGGTGATGGTGTCGCCGGTCTGGGTGATGGTGTCGCCGGTCTGGGTGATGGTGTCGCCGGTCTGGGTGATGGTGTAGCCGGTCTGGGTGATGGTGTCGCCGGTGAGGGTGATGGTGTCGCCGGTCTGGGTGATGGTGTCGCCGGTCTTGGTGATGGTGTCGCCGGTGAGGGTGATGGTGTCGCCGGTCTGGGTGATGGTGTCGCCGGTCTGGGTGATGGCGTCGCCGATCTGGGTGATAGTGTCGCCGGTGTGGGTGATGGTGTCGCCGGTCTGGGTGATGGTGTCGATGCTG
>NC_049985.1:20597243-20602106 GCF_000003815.2 Branchiostoma floridae | reverse complement strand
AGACCGTGGTAGGAGGCTCTGTAGTGGAGACCGTGGTAGGAGGCTCTGTAGTCGAGACCGTGGTCGGAGGCTCTGTCGTTGAGAAGGTGGTAGGAGGCTCAGTGGTGGAGACCGTGGTAGGAGGCTTTGTTGTTGAGAATGTGGTAGGAGGCTCAGTGGTGTAGACCGTGGTAGGAGGCTCTGTAGTGGAGACCGTGGTAGGAGGCTCCGTTGTAGAGACCGTGGTTGGTGCTGGTGTCGTTAATTGTGGAATTACTATATTTAGAAAGTTGGCAGACATGTTTTGCCGTATAGCGTCGTAAAGTGCATCTTCCACCTCATCTTGTTGCAGGTTCGCCGTGGTGTTCACGTTGACGCTATAGTTCGCTATAACACTCCCCTCACGAAAGCCAGTCACCGTGACACTATGGTAAGCCTCTGCTATACTACTTCTTTTGAAGTAAAATTCCAGCTGCAAAAGGAATACTTCATTAGAAACGAAGCTTACCTTGTTTGGTAGCATAAGGTAGGTTAATCAATTTCTTTTACGTAACCAGAAATCTAACGGAGAGAGGATACGCCAGACTTTCAACAGCTTATGATCACCGAGTTCTGCGAGGGTGAGTCAGAAAAGACTCATTTTGTAATCGAATGAGTTGAAATTTGGCACATATGTAGAGACATATGTCTTCCTGCGATTGAAATATCTTTTGCTTTTCATTATTTTACGAGTGACTGAGTTGATTTCAAGATGACCACACCCTTGGTATCTAGTCAGAAGAAAAGTGAAATCCCAGTAACGAATAATTAAGAATTTCTCTATAAAAATTTGTGCTATTGTAAAAGACTGAGCCTGCACATGTAAGAAGCTGTATTTCTCTATAAACCACACGCTTATTTTCAACTCTGAAATCTAATCAGTTTTTCTTTTTTCGTTGCTGGTGTAGAGTGATGTATACGCGGTCGTCAGGGTCATGAGATTTGCGGCGTTATGATTAAAAGTTACTTTAGCCTGCTTTTCCATTAACTTAGAGAAATAAAACTTAACACATTTCTTTGCCTTTCAATAATTAATAACTGTGTCAATGTTGTTTCTTTTCGTTAATGGAAAAGTAGTCTTTTAACTAACAACTCTCGAATTTGTGTATATCCCAACTTGCCCTATGTCACAACTTACTCCATTCTAGCAGCTGAAAATGAGGAACCACTAAGGGTTCAGAAATGAAAATTGGCATGCAACATACATGGACATTTGTTATCATACATGTGTAATTTCAAAGTCCTACAGTAATTGTCATTGGGGCAGATTTAGAGGTACTAATTGTCTGACAAGCTTCCAAGGGTGTGGTTATCTTGAAACCAAATCAGTTGCTCATGAAATAATAAAGACCAAATTTTCAATCTCAAGAGGATATACGCCTTTATCTCTGTGCCAAATTTCAACTCATTCGATTGAAAAATGAGCGTGTTACAAAATCACTTGCATTACTTTCTGACTCACCCTCATATATACGTAACGTGACGTTACCAAATTGTTGGATTGTCCATGCCATGACAGAAAGCGGTGCTGTTCATCGGTTTGGAAATCACAGTTCTACCAACATAACACTTGTGAACTCTCCAGTTAACTCTTCAGTTCTCTCAACGCCCCAGTTATTATGGCGATGAGGAAGGTACCTTTATCTATATAAAGAACAATTTTGGTTGTGTCAAAGTACTCTTATACCCAACAAGACACAAGTACAGAAATGGTTGATTTCAAACAGGAAGGAAACAGTTATAATCGAGACAGTTCCATAGTAGTCATGGCAGTCCGAGGTAAGAAACTGTTGCTGTAGAAGGGCTTTGAGACTAGTAATCGAACAGTATAACGATGGTTATTAAACGAAAATCTAGTGTATTTACTGAAAGGCTCTCAATGGAGGGACGAATAGTGTCAGACCACCGGAGCAATGGCCATGAAAGTGGTGATGCAAAAGAAACAGCGCGCAACGTTTCACCTGTAAAGGTGATGTCTCACTGCACCTGGCGCACCGGTGTGGCACTGCGGGGTTCGAAAGATTACTCAACGAATAGAGAACGAATTTTCTTATGTTTTGTGTATCTTGTTACCTTCTAATTAATACTTTTACATATTACGCAATATCTACATTAGAAGAAAATTCACTCTTTATCTCTGAAATTCGTTGAGTCATCTACGAACCCCGAAGTGACGCACCGGTGCCCCAAGTGCAGTGAGTCACCACAGTAGCCCCGTTTCACCAGGGTAAATCTCTTACCCTCTCCTCCAGCATCTCTGCCAGTGCCATGGCTGCCGGTGATGACCGGTTCATCAAGTCGTTAGTGAAGGTGATGTTGTCCATGGTCAGTGTGTAGTCATACCGCGTGGAATCTGATACTGTGGAGAAATGGAGAAATTTTTGTCTTTATTCATCCCTCAAACCACCGTATGGGGTAAAAACTGACCCCGGGTGAATATCAATGTGCGCCATTGTGACAAATCTGGTCAGAAAAAAAATTCCTCCAAGAGTCACCAAAATAATTGTATTTGTACAAAACATTATGCGGTTAGTTTTGACCCCATAATGTAAGATTAGTCGTAAAAAAGCTTCTGTGGTTGATGGGATTTATATACAAATATACATGGTATTCATTTGATCTACTTTGTACTGTTGATCAAAAATTTATCAGTTTAAATTATTTGTGGAATTCTTTAACTTGAAAAAAAGTTGAAATTGACAATCCACTTCATTGTACTAATATCTTATTTCATAGTTATTTCGTTGGTTTTCCTTACTTTTTAGTGCATCTAGTGCTTGGCCCCTTTTCTTTTGTTTGATCTTATTTGTTTAATATGCATGTTATGAAATAATTAAAATTGATTGTTCTGGTCATATGTAGAATGTCAGTTAAGCGAATAAAAAGTCATGTTTTCGACCTTTCTTTAACCTTGATACATCTTCTTCCCAAGCCGTTTTACAAGGGGGAGGAGGTCAAAGGTCTTTCCTTCTTAATAGTTTCTGAACATTCCTTACTCATACCTTACACCGCGAACTTAAAACCACAGCGAACATTTTTCTATTATGTTATTAGACTGCAGTGTATGGTGTTACCGCGAACTTAAATCCACCGCGAAAAGTCCATTTTTCCACTACCGCGAAATTAAATCCCCGCAAACTTAAATGCATTTACAGTATCAGTCCATCTTTTCATAGTCTCTCGTCGCGCCATGTTCCTAAAAGAAACGACTGAAGGCGCCTGTCTCAAGTTCTCCCTCGTGAGCTCAGACTATTCCTTAGAACCGTGCAGAGTGGGATATAGATCTTCTATATACTTTCCTATGGACCATTGGTAAGTACTAGGTCAGACTCGCTTTGTTTACAGGTTTCTGGTCTCCTCTTTGTGTTATTTTTCACACATGATTTGCTTTGTTTTGCTTTGCTTTGCTTTGCTTTGCTTTGTGTGTGTGTGTGTGTGTGTTTGTTTGTGTGTGTGTGTGTGTGTGTGTGTGTGTGTGTGTGTGTGTGTGTGTCTGTGTGTGTGTGTGTGTCTGTGTGTGTGTGTGTGTGTGTGTGTGTCTGTGTGAAATGTAACAAAAACAAGATAACATCTCACCTGATGTGCAGGTATCCCCATCTCCGTCCAGTCCCCTCTTGCACACACATGTTGAAAACTCGCACCTAGCAAAGATGCTGCACCTGTTGTTACAGTCCTCCGGAAGCATCGTCGTTTGCTCTGCTGTTGTTACTAATGTGGTGTAAGCTACCGTTGTAAAAACTGTCTGGTTTTGTTTCGCTGTATTCGTAACCATGGTTGTAACACTCGCCGGTGTTGTATATTTTGCTGTTGTTGACTGGTTTTGTTGCCCTGTAGCCGTAACCATGGTTGTAATACTCCCCGGTGTTGTATATTTTGATGTTGTTGTTTCTACTTGCTCGGGTATCACGTCTGACGTCACGTTCATCCAGAAAAGCTGTTGTCCCAACACGACAGTTGCTCTGTGTAAAGGAATGAAAAAAAATACTGAAACTTGTCTGAACAACAAATTGAGAATCCCTTCCTGAAACCTCTAGATTTGGGGTCATGGCCCTAGCAGACAGAGAGGTTAGTGACCCTTCCCCCTTTCCCTTAATCAATCCAAGGAAATGAAAGCTCCTTCAATGATCAATCTCAGTTACTTCCAACACCCCCTCCCATAATGGTTCATTCTGGTCACAATACTTAATTTAAGGACAGTAGTGTCCTGTTCTAATGCCGAATACTTGAAAACACTGGTAGCGGGTACGAGTAAAATCGACATATTTTTTTTCGGGACCTCGATATTTTTTTCAATTTCTACTACCTTCATTGAGTTACAAATCGACAATCGAGAGACTTGTTACGTTCAGGAAATTCCTCTTCATTTCTTAACTCTTTTCTTATTTCTTCCAAGACATCTTAAGACATACTTAATATTAAAAATAAAAACGCTCCTTACACAAATTGGACAGGTCCCTCCCCTTTCTCGCTCGGTGGGGTCCAGGTCAGTTCGATATCTGATTTTTCAGTTCTATCGGAGTGGGAGGCGGAATCACCATTAGAACAGTTCAGCCTCTTGGTCCCGGTGGGGTGGTTGGAGAAAGATCCAACAGCCTCGGTGGTGCCGACTTTACGAGCTTGGATGAGGAAACCTAGGTATCTACCACCGATTCTCACTGTGAGAAGAATTGCAAATTAGAATGGCGATATCAAATTTATGCGCTGGCATCACGTGTTTGCAATCCTAACGGACCCTCCTTCAGACAGAACAATGCATATCAAAAAGTAACAAAAGAAGCGAACAAAAATCCAAGCCCATTTAACTTACACATTACTTGATGTAAATAGCAACAGTTGCTTTATCAC
>NC_049985.1:20593908-20595905 GCF_000003815.2 Branchiostoma floridae | reverse complement strand
AATCACCATTAGAACAGTTCAGCCTCTTGGTCCCGGTGGGGTGGTTGGAGAAAGATCCAACAGCCTCGGTGGTGCCGACTTTACGAGCTTGGATGAGGAAACCTAGGTATCTACCACCGATTCTCACTGTGAGAAGAATTGCAAATTAGAATGGCGATATCAAATTTATGCGCTGGCATCACGTGTTTGCAATCCTAACGGACCCTCCTTCAGACAGAAAAATGCATATCAAAAAGTAACAAAAGAAGCGAACAAAAATCAAAGCCCATTTAACAACAACATTACTGAATGTAAATAGCAACAGTTGCTTTATCAACAAGAATACATGCAGCAGACATGATGTGCGGTCAGCAGAAAATGTTATATCAAAACCGGATGCTCCTTTAGGTACCGTATTGGTTGCACTTTTACAACTATTTTACAACTAAGCTTCACTTCTGCAACTAAATGTATATAGCCAGGGCTACCTCAATAGTGTCACTTCTACAAGTATAATTATTAGGCTACAGCACAACACAACATGTTTGCCCATTTTTGTGTATCTGACCATCCCGAAGTGGAAAAAATTCTTGTTTTTTTAATTATGTGAAAATTTATGAGCGCGCTAATGTCATCCATGAAATTTACTTTCTGTAGGATATGATACGATAGTACACTTTTAAAAAACATTCTGTCTAATTGAAGAATTCACTCCCAAATCTTAAAAACACTTCTGCATTTGTCCTTGACGGATGTAGTATAAACTTTCCAGGTCAGACGGATTCACAAACTACTAGCGTGATCCTCTGTGCGGCAACAATGGCTATTTCGTGGCATAACTACAGTGTATTTGGTCCTGAACATAGAGGTCCGGGCTCTAATTGGTCAACTGGCCTTGCTACTTTGAACCCTTGAAAAAGGCACTTAACACGACTTCCCCCACTCTATCCAGGTGTGAAAATGGCCATATGACTTCGGTTTGTAATCTCCAACCAGATCCACGGTGCGTATTGTGTAGTATTCAAACTTCCCGTGCCCGTTTGACTCCCTGGCCAGCTTTGACACTATCTTATATGGCACCGTAGGATCTGCTTGGAGATTATTCGGTTTGGGTGATAAAGTCGGTGGAAGGAGAGGGTTGGGCTCCGCCTCCCAATTCCGTGCCCTGGACAAACTGGATGACAACGCACTGCCCATACGGCAACAAAATGCATCGGGACTATTTTTTACCCTCTATCTGTCCTTTGTATGTGACTTTTAATATAAGTTACTAATAAGTTGGTCACATTATCCTTGTTTGTCTTGCATATTATAATAAAAAAATGACAATTTTTTGACAATTTTCTCTAATAGAATTCATTTCTATCCAGTGCACACGTTGTCATTATTGATAATTATTCCCTTTCCTTTGCTCTTTGGTCACTTACTCACTCACTCACTCACTCACTCACTCATGTATTCATTGATTTGATAAAGTAGAAGACGACTAGATTCTATTTGAATAAGTTACTTACGTTATGCAAAATAAGTGTAAATTTCCCCACTTCAGATATTTGAATAGTAAAGAGAAATTCATATTTCTTACAGCTTTCGATAAAACAACTCTAACCAACCATACAGCTAGCTACATTTATGCAACTACCAAGAAAGGAGAGAACGTGGAATATATATGTAGTAGAGTAGATATAAATAAACATGTATATACAAGTATAAATGTTTATGATTGTTGTCATTGTTCCATGTACATGTATAGGAACGTTGCCATATGACCAGTGGGGCACAAATGTGCAATAAAGCTCTTTATTAATTCATTCATTCATTCATTCATTCATTCATTCATTCATTCATTCATTCATTCATTCATTCATTCATTCATTCATTCATTCATTCATTCATTCACTCCTATCGTTACAGGTGTAGATAAACCCAAGGATTCACTATAAAAAGCGGATCCATATGGTGCTACCTGGTTGATTCAGTGCCGAGTCGTGAAATGTCGACATGTTAGTTAGAAAAAC
>NC_049985.1:20584616-20591680 GCF_000003815.2 Branchiostoma floridae | reverse complement strand
GCGACATCCTCTACGACATTTAACGCATATTCACATTATTTCTTTCACAATTTGTTGTTGTTGTTGAAGTCGCGTTTTTAACATGTCCCGATCTAAGTCACATTAATGTCACATTTACACCACTGGACAAATGTTAGTCAATTACTGTTTAAAAGCAAGAATAAGAATGAAGAAATGTAACCACCCTACCTGTAATGTTTTCTCCGGGTATATATTCCTCCACAGAGGGTACTATACTATAGGGGGATATGCCGGTAAAAGCGTCTGCTCCATGGTTAGGTTGCATGGATACACAGGCGGTGAGAGGTGGTCCCGTCGGGAACGAGTTTCCTTGTAAAACAAACGTCAAGAAGACTAGACAGAGCCCTGCTCGTTGTGTATACTTCTTCATAGCTGTATGATACATCATGGCGGTGAGTAGATCTCAGTCTGTTGTGCCCGCAAGCTGGGTGAACACCCTCTCAGACTGCTTCGGGGCTTCACTAAGTTGTCCCTCAAGAACACCCAACTCCTACGATAGACTCTCCGTAATTTTATCCCAACGGCACACGGAATTTATTCCAGCGAAGTTGTGCGAGGTAATCCATATAGGAGAGTTGGGAGAAATGGTTCACCAAGGTTGTTTGGCAAGTCTGTCGAGCTGAAAGTGGCGATGCTCCACCTAGTGAAAATCATGTCGGGCCACACCTATGTAATGTACTCGCCCCAGGGTCAGTGGCCTAGCTTACGAGACACGCGAAGGTAGACGTCATCTCAAAAATTACCCCGGATAACACTGAAGAATAAGGACTGCTTATGCTTCGGTCACAATTACTGTACGCCGGTGCCGGTCAGGACTGTAGGCCCGGCCGGGCTCCGAAGCCACACATTTGTCCCAGTGGACGGCCGGGTACCGTAGGGGTACCTCCCGGCGTGCTCACGGGTTGGAAACGGCGTCTTTTTGTTGTCGGGTCCCGGGATGACAGATAGATAGATAGATAGATGGTTTATTGCGTAACAATTGCATTAGTGACAATGTATGGCAATGTATATACAACAAAAATTACAGTCTAATACTACACATATACGTTGTATTGCAACAATTTCAGTTACTACAATACTATTGGAATCTACGGTAGCTAATAAAGGGAACTATAACATACATCAGATTGAATATTTCTATGCTACTAGCGACATAATATCTGTCAAAAGTTATTTAGGAATGGTACAGTTTCTTTTTTGCGTGGCGTTATAAATGTATTGACCTAGGTGGATAGATACATGTATGGAATCATGACATGATAAGAGTATATTGAAGGTGTCACCATTTGTATGTGGTAAAGATATAACGTTATTTGACTTACATGTGATTGATTGCATTAACCTTTGTCTTTCTTCATTGTATGTTGGACAAGTCATAATGAAATGATACTCATCTTCAATGCTAGTGTCATCTTGACATGAATGACATACGAGGGGCGTGCAATAAGTAATGGTCCTGACCCACTTCCAGTTGTCTGATCTAAATGAAATTTTGTATGTGTAATAATTCATATCTCTATGGGTTATGTTGCAAAAGACAGCTCTGAACTAATTGTGGTTTCTGATTTACTGGTGTTTGAACTTAGTCAGGTGCGAAATGGACCAGGTGTGAAATGGAACCAGTTGAGTGTCGCGCAGTGATCCGGTTTTTGTATTTGAAAGGACGCACACCAAAGAAGACTTTTGATGAAATAAATGAAACTTATGGTGATGATGCCCCATCATATGACCTTGTAAAACGCTGGCATCCTGAATTCAAACGTGGCTGGAAGTCTGTGG
This sequence comes from Branchiostoma floridae, assembly GCF_000003815.2. Lineage (NCBI taxonomy): Eukaryota > Metazoa > Chordata > Leptocardii > Amphioxiformes > Branchiostomatidae > Branchiostoma > Branchiostoma floridae. The sequence goes on along the minus strand of NC_049985.1, from coordinate 20,589,880 downwards.
AAACAGCTCCCAGACCTGGTCGTCCCTCTTGTGCCATTGATGAGGCATCAGTTGGAGGACCAACCTGGGGTGTCCTACAAAATCGGTGTCCAGAGCTGCATCAAACGATGGGAGAAATGCATAACTCTGGGTGATTCCTATGAAGAGAAAGACTAATAACTGTGCCAAGTTTCATTAATCTCCTGCTATGGGAAATGGGTCAGGACCATTACTAATTGCACGCCCCTCGTAATCTCTGATCTGTTGGTATATTATAGTGGCGACCTTTTTCGATTTCGAGGCAGTGTGCACTTATTCTCAGTTTAGTAATGCTATTCACAAAAATTTTTTTGTGAGTAGATAAGAGGTAGTTTTCCATACCAAACAAGGTTTTTATTTTAGAACACACTTTAAACCAGAGGAATGAATTACAACCAACCAGGAAGTACAACGGGAAGTACCTGCAAGGAATGGGATGGACCCTTGTGGTGATGGGATCTCTCAACATCATCCTGGGTATAGCTGCAGATGTTGCATTTGGCTCCATGGGTGCATACACCACCTTCCACTACATGAGTGCACCAATATGGAATGGCTTTCTTGTAAGTACATGTAGTCTCTTGATTTTACCATCATTATGTTTTTCCCAGTATAGAAAATCCAAATAGATTTTATCAGCTCATAAAAAAACATATTGCTTTTCCTGGAGTGTTCTTTGTCTTTCTTTTGTCAGCAGCCATTCAGAAATTAGGTGAGATATTAGCTGTTATTGAATAACACGAGCAATTTGTAGCCAATTAGAGCTTGGGTTAGATACTAGGTGTTCTTTTGAAGATGAGCTTTTTACTTGCACACAATACTATAGGGAGAGCCTATGATATAGAATAATTATATTTTGTTAAAATTTTAAGACTTTATATCCGTACACAATGTAAAGCGCTTACCAACAAGCTTTCGATCATTCCTCTGATCCTTGTCAAGTTGAAGTGACATAATACCTAAGCCACACATCCGGAAAGGAAGTGTGACGTCAGCAAAGGGTCAAATGTGCTTGACAGTCGGTATCGCCCCCCGTCTCGGTTGAGGGAAGGTTGGTGGGCTCTATCACCTACCAGAGTGCGAAATTTTTGGCGGATATTCTCTCTCCGTTAGTAGGTAACTCGTCACGTCAAAAATTCTCAACACTTTGCCGAACTTCTTAAGGATAAACCGGTAGAGGCAGACGTGGAATTACGTTCTTTAGCCGTCACTGCTCTGTTCACCTCCGTCCCGGTGTGACAGCGATCTCGCCCCACCCCCCCACCCCACCCCCATTAGTTTTTCGCCCCCCTTTAGCGATTTCGCCCCCCCCCCCCCCCTCCAATACCCACCAGTGTTTTCGTCCGCCTTAAGAACATTGCTTCTCGGAGGGTTCTCAAGAACAACTGGCTACTACATATTAGGCTCGCTACCTGGTACTATTGTAGCATGGTGAAACCCCCCACTAGCTCAAGTAATGGATTATCCCAGTTTACACGCATGCGTGTGGGGCAGTTCTGTGAAGTGAATCCATCTTGTTTGACATTAAAAGTTTGGTCTCCCGAAGTCTGGGCTCTGACGTCGTCTGTAGTCCCCGTCTAGCGCCCGGCCCTCGCGGTCGGGCGGGTAACAATTTGGAGGTTCTACCGAGATCAAAAGTTCCAGGAAAAACGGAGCGGATGGCGCGGTAACAGCCCGTGAAGTTTGAGAGAAGCGGCAAGAGAGAAAGGTCGTCTGACGGAAGTTCCCGCCGAAACGGTCACGTGACGCGACGGAACGTGGGACGAGAGGTCAGAGGTTAGTTCTCCGGTTTCACAACAAAGATGGCGGCGCCCATAAGACGACGGAAGTAAGGGGGAGGGCTACCGTACCTACAAGAAGAAATTGGAAGTAACCCGTGCCAACGCAGTATAGCATCGTTGTGAGAAGACATACAGAGAGGGGAAAGTAGCAGACTTTCACTCGTCAGTGTGGCCTGTAGGCTGTACCAGCTTCAGCGGGAAAACCAGGAAAACGGCACATGTGGTTGGTGTCAAGTTACCGATCAGCCCGGCAGAAGAGTTGCGTCACTCACCAGCATTGCCAGAGGTCAACCCACTGAGGTAACCCTAGTAAACAAGATCCACCACTCAAGTGATGGAGGAGACCAGGAGGGCACTGGGGAGATCAAGAACGTCAATCAAATTGTGTCCCCACAATGGAAAGAAGCTTAAGATGACAAGCACAGGCTGGCAAGCACACGAGACTGTGGCAAAAACAGAGGAAGAACTGATGCGGTCGGGACCGTTCAGTAGCCGACATCAGGCATGAGCAAGCAGAACTTTCGCATGTTTAACATTTTGTTAAGTTATAGATTGAATTCATAGGGTACGTTTAGTATGTAGATTAACAATTAGCATTCATACAGAGTTGTCTAGTTATTGTCTATGCTGAAGAAGTCTGGTACCAGAGCTATGATCCAAGCAATGGGCATGGAGGCTCAGAAAGGTTAGCACTTTGGACTCTGGATCCAGCGCTACAATAAAATATGGTTGAGGAATTCAGGTAGACATTAGAATTCAGGAATGCTTAGGTTGAGGGTTAAGGACAGTCCAAGAAAACAAAAGTTGAGGATGGCCGGATGTAAATCCAAGAACACAAAGTTTGAGGGTGTAGTGGAACCAACCCAAGACAACAGAGTTGAGGATGGCCGGTAAGAAATCCAAGAATACAAAGTTTGAGGGTGTAGTGGAACCAACCCAAGACAACAGAGTTGAGGATGGCCGGTAAGAAATCCAAGAATACAAAGTTTGAGGGTGTAGTGGAACCAACCCAAGACAACAGAGTTGAGGATGTCCGGTAAGAAGTCCAAGATACCGAGTTTGAGGATGTCACGGAACCAAACTCAAGACTGCCATGTTTGAAGTCACTTCCAGAAAATGGATGTCATCTAGAGAAGTTTGAATGAAGTTCACTGAAAACTTACGGGGATACAGGTGTCAGATGGACATAAGCTGCAACTCAGCTCCATAGTTATACAATTTTGCAAGAACTGTTAGGTTGACATGCTTTGTACAAGTAGAGTTATCCTTATGATCGACATTAGATATTGGCAAAGGCAACTGTTAATAAGTGACATACATATTGTAGTTCTGTTTTTACTGTTAATGTTATTGGCAATGTCGGGACGACATTTTAGTGAGAGGGGGAGTGTGTAGCATGGTGAAACCCCCCACTAGCTCAAGTAATGGATTATCCCAGTTTACACGCATGCGTGTGGGGCAGTTCTGTGAAGTGAATCCATCTTGTTTGACATTAAAAGTTTGGTCTCCCGAAGTCTGGGCTCTGACGTCGTCTGTAGTCCCCGTCTAGCGCCCGGCCCTCGCGGTCGGGCGGGTAACACTATACTGCACCTGGGGAGTAACGTATATGCTGTTACCTGGTACCTATATGGCACCTTATTACCTGAAGATGTTACACCTTGAAAGCCGATACTATATGGTTCAATGCAAACAAGCCATTGAAATGAAAAAGACATTTTTTTTAGGAAAAAGACAGAGCTATCGCGAAAGTATAAATCAACACCATCTACGGAACGGAATAAGTCAGCTACATGTTTTTAATTTGTCACAGTATTTTCTATCTTGTGCAGGAAACATTTCCAAAGCACTAACAAAAACACAAGTGAATAATAGTTTCTCATTATAAACACTAACTACGCGCGAGTTCATATACCTGTTGCGAGTACCAGTCTTAAGAAACACGGGTAAAACACCAGATAGAGTTTCTAAATACTAGAAAAACAGTCGTATTGGAGGTGAAGATACCCATATGCTAGGTGCATATAACAAAATGTGCGATATTCTAATGAATACCTTATATACATAACTAATAAAGACATTTCATACTTCTTTGTGGTCAATTCATGGTAGAGGATTCGTATTGGAGATATATAGGTTAGTTGAGGACAGGTGAATACAATGAAATACATCTTATGTCGAGACTCAAGTATATGCAATAATGGGAATACAAGGACCCAACCCTTCTTGTCCGAAACAACTTCAACTGTCTTATCAACATGTAATTACGTTAATATTAATACTATGGATGGAGTTATGTATCAGACTCGTGTACTTATATCATTCTGAAACTGCATTTTGTGATTTTTACCAATCAACTTCTAAAATGAGGCCCGATCTTTACATGGTTCAATGGTTCAATCAATGGTTCAATGTTAACCCAGCCCTTCCAAAGGCCCTTCAAAAGGCCTTTTTCTCTTTGCCCAATTTTATGGCTTAGTTAGACAAGGGTACATTGCAGGCCAGTATTAAAACTGTATTTTAGACGTATGTGGTCCAGCGTAAATAAATCTACGCTTTAACCCATGTTTATCATAAAGATATATCAAAAATTGCATCAGAAGAAATTTATTTTGTAATAAAGAATAATGCATACTCATTGTGGGTCAAAAAGTTTTACAATACCGGTTTATTGTGCCAATAATTTATCTGACATAGATTATGTTAATGAGGTAAATTTCCCTACACATTTTTGCTGCATTTCATACTACAGTTGCTAGGTGTCGCTCTTACACTGTAACAACATGAAACAAAAAAATACCCGCAAACTTCGGGGCTAGTAACCAGGTAAGTCCATTTTAAAGACATTTGTGACTATGAATGTCCTTGATAGAGTTTGTATTGTGTGAAAAATAGATTTGAGACTGGATTGGCAGCTGGAGAAGTCACTAAAGCTTTCCCGTACAAGAATTGGGGTGGGAGGGGGGCGACATGTGGAACTCTGTGGTTGTGTCTCTGATTATTACAGGTTTGCGGTAGCAAAACCTGTTCTGTTTTTGCTGGCATTAATGGGCGCCGCCATTTTGTTTTGTGGTGTATGACGGGAAGGGTGGTGCCATTTTGGATCTGACGGATTAGTGTGTTGTATGGTGACGTGATGAACAAGGCTAGGAGATGTGATCTTGTGCTCTTGTCGGAAACGGCAGGAGCCACAAGCATGAAGGATTAGTGTGTTGTATGACGGGATTGGATGGGATGGTTAGGAAATGTGATCTTGTGCTCTTGTCGGAAACGGCAGGACGGCAAGAGCCACAAGCATGAAGGATTAGTGAGTTGTATAACAGGATTGGATGGGATGGTTAGGAAATGTGATCTTGTGGTCTTGTTTTGATGTGATCCTCATGTTAACTGATGAACACTGGTGAAGCGCCGAGGTACTTTTTCTGACGAAATCCTACTACCGGCAAGGTACAGCTTTTTTAAAGCACT
>NC_049985.1:20570800-20584516 GCF_000003815.2 Branchiostoma floridae | reverse complement strand
CTACAGCAATATGAGATACCATCCTATGTCCAGTGGCCACTTTGCGAACAAATGTTCCTCGACTTGTATATAAGGATACCCAATCCTTGTCACGCCAGGGGGGGGGGGGCTTTTGAGGCCCTCCACTTCTAAGTCCTATAACTCTAACACGACGTGCCGTATTTAACGTTTGACGTTACGCTGACGTAAGATGACGTAATTATGACGTCATCAATTTGATTATATTGGCCGAACCCATGAAAAAGGGTATTCTCAGAAAACTTTAAGTTATGCTACACAAAATTTTATAACAAGTGCATATAACAGAATAGTAATGTTTATTACGACTTGCGTTGCCAATAGCAACATCAATGACGTCAAAATGACGTCATAAAATGACGTCATAAAATGACGTCATGCACATCTAAGATACGAGTTGGGCTCCGCCATATTATATCCACCACCTTGAATTTTTAAAAATACTTTTTACAACAAATAATCACAAAGGGCTATGGAAATACACTAAATTTATTCGTTTAGATGTTTTTTGATGAAAAAATACCAGGTAGTTACAAATTTTAAGGGATAATTAGCTTGTTACCTTCGCCAAGAAGGTTATATTTTGGTTAGAAAATTTTTGGGTGTCCCACTATGTAGGTCAATCTCATATAACTCGAGCAGCTGTGGATGGAATGTCACGATATTTGGTATTTGGGTTGCATTTGTGTATACCAAGGTTTTGTACGAAAATGGTACTTCTGGCACTTTCTGTCGGGACTGCAGCGGGGCGAGTGTGTGTGTGTGTATTTGCGTACAAGATAACTTTTGACGCTGTGGATCGTTTTGCATTATATTTAGTGATTATTTAGGGGTTTGGAAAACGACGATCAAGTTCGATTATGGGCGTCCTGGCGACAAGTTGCGATACTGCAGCGGAGCGTCAAAGTTGGCGTTTAAGTTATCCTGAAGTGGCAGGTTGAGGATTTTTGGCTAGTGGATACGTCTTTGGGTAGGGAGTAAGTCGTGTAAGTTTTGGGCCCCTGGCGGCTTGTTTTGAACTGCAGTGGGCAATTTTGTTGTTATCTTTGGAAGAGAGTAAATCAAGCAGGGATTGGTGGATTTGCATTATTTTTGGTATGTATATACCTTAGGTAATGATAAAAATCCTGAAATGTATTGTATGCAAATCGGGGCTTAATTTACATGATAATTAGAAGAATGTGTAAATCCTTCAATCGACCTCTTTTCTGGACAGTCAGTGCTCATTATCTAACTACATCTGTGCTCCCGACTTGTGTAGTTCATGACATATTTGTGTCAGCAAAACATAGATGTTATTGTTGCTAACACATTGTTTATTAGTTCTCTCTTTGCAAATGCCATGTTGTTTGTTTGTGCACTATGGGAAGGGGTTTCTCCATTTTGATGTGAAGGGGTGTTTTCCCCCTTATTTTGGTGATGCTTATGTGGCAGGGAAAAGTGGAAGCTTGGTGGTTTGTGGCCTTTTCATTACCTTCGCCAAGAAGATTAAACTTTCGGTTAAGGCTTAAGCCATAGTGTTAGGTGAGTCTTTATGTAGGTCAACAGTATAACTGGAGATCTGATTGATGGATCTTCATGATACTTGGTCTTGAGAAGCGGTCGCAGAAACAAAGGTTGAGTTTGAAAATGGTTCGCCCGGTATCTTCCGTCTCTACTGCAGCGGGCTCAGTGTGTGTGTGTGCGGAGAACATAACTAGAGAAGCTATAAAACCTTTAAGTCATTGATAAAGGTATTCTCCATAATAACCCTTGATTGGCGAAGGTATGTGTTTCCTGGAACTCTAGTTATTCTTGATCTGACCATACGGTCCATCATCTTAGATTTCGGGCTGATGACGCCATCAAATTAGCATAATTTATGCATATATAATTATGAAACATATGCTAAATAATACAAGCTTTCACTTATGTAACAAAATAGCAGTAATATAGCAAATAAATGTGAAAAATACATTGTTAGAACCAAAAATAGTGATTTTTGGCAAAACTGCCTGTCAACAAACGGTTGCCATGGCAACACGAAAAAATGGAAAATTTGTCAAACTTCAGAAAAGTATTGCCAACAATATTTTAGGAAAACTCACAAAATTTGGTGGCTCTAGCGTAAGTCGTTCTGGCATTATGGGACATCAAAGTTGGCGCAGGCCTCAAAAGCCCCCCCCCCGGTCTGAATAGGGTTAACACGACTGAAAAAAACCCAGAAAGTGCTGTCGACAAATATGTAATCTCTAGATTTTCACAAACACAGCTATTTTAGCTGTTGGTTCAAAGAGGAGTGATCAAACGGTTTGTGGCAATCAAATATCTTTATTCCGCTTCAACTGTTACAACTGGCCGCCACGCAAAATGTCAAAGAATATAAATTAATAAAATGTCTACACTGCCAGTCTAGCATCTACTTTAAGTAACACCGAGTGTGATCAGTAGTTTGTAGCTGGAGAAACGCATTATATTTCCAGCAATTAGTCTGTCTTTTTATAAAAGGTGGGTTCACCCATGCGTTCGATAATGGGCTCATAGCGGCTGGTTATGATACTGCAGCTGAGTTTAATTTCAAAGTTTGAACTTAAATTTTCTTAAAGTGACATTCCTGATTTTTAATCTATACACCAACACCACAGATTGTCTAAAAACAAAGATTTAGAAAAATAGGAAGTCCTGCTGCAGTACCAAGTTCAACCACCAGAAGGCCATAAAGTGCTTAAAAATGTCGGGGTCAAAACACCTACCCACATACTAAATATCATTGTAATCAATCCATTGATTCTTAAGCTATTCGCCGGACACAATAAAAACATCCACAGAACAAACTACCCTGCAGATCCACGACAAACAAGTAGGAGGCCCAAATGTCAGCATAAGCATCAGTTTGGGGGTGCGCCTGGTTCCCACGGTACTGCGAAGGTGACAAACAATCGTTGACAGACAACTGGCGAAAAGATAAGAATCGCCACATTCCGGACACAAAGCACTCTGTGTCTTTAAAACAGTTGTCTAAACTTACAGTATTTTGGTACTTTCTGCATGCACACTGGCATGGCCAACTTTAGGTAAATGTCACGTCCCTCTGCTCACATCAATGAACAACAGCCGGGCCCACTCCGTCGAGTTGATCGCCTCCCTGAGTCAAATACGGTTCCGAAGGCAGAGTTTTAAGTACATTTAACCCGGCTTTGCTCTGTTTTGTTCTTCTTCAGTAGCCATTCGAGCAGAGTATTCTGCAGGGACTACTACCATCTTTAATACGCCCTTATTGTTTTCTGTTATGACTTTTGATAATGGCGCATTACGTAAATTCTTTTACATTTATTACCCTCAAAAATTGGTTCGTTGCATTTTTACCACATCTAACGAGTTATAGTGTGCATAATCATATTAAACTGTAGATACCCGTCAAAGATGAACAGATGGTGGCAACAGTCGACTGCTAATTTGAGTGATTTGGAAACAAAGAGCTGACGGCAAACAAACTCATCATTCTGGACACAATGTGCTAGATAAGGGTGTCAAGTATCTTTCTAAATGTTGTCGGAAACTTTCAAGCTTTGTATTTCGGTTGGGCAGACTGCCATGGGAGAGTTGAGGGAAATGTCACGTATGTTGAGTCAACCTTAAAAGAAAAAAAGTGTATTTATGAACTATTTGTTCCTATTTATGAAGTTCTCTCTTTTTTGGACGTATTTGTGACTTTTTGTATTTTCCTGTCGTTGCATGCCTGATACGAACAGCAGCCGGTCTGGAACAGCAGGACCATTGTGATGGTTGAGTTTCCGTCCGCGTGTCCCATATGGTTTAGTAGTCACGTTTTTTTTCGTCTTTCTGACTGACATCAAAATTGCACATCGTACATGACCCGAGACTGACAGTGTCTTCTTACTTCGACTGTAAACAAGTTAGTATTGAACTTTAACATGATGACGAAACTCGTGAAGCCATGCATATCCTTTTGACCTGGGGAACAACTTGTGAGCCAGATCTTAGCTTTATTCTGACTATTCTGCAGGATAGGACAGACACGTCTCCAAGCAGCTGTCCACAGGTATGAGTTTTTTGGGTGATTTCCATTCGCTCTAGTTTGTTGTTCCGTTGTCAAAAAGGCAGAGGATGTATATCAATGCCAGCTAGGCCCTTCTAGCAACAAAATATTTGCATTTTTCTCATTTTCCACGGTATTTTACTATGGGTGAAGATGAAAGAGCCGGGTCGCCCTGCTATGGAATCCTGACAAGAAGTTGGACTCTAATATAGAACGTTAAGAGCTGCTGATTTGGAACTATCTACTGGTGCTTTGTACTCCGGTTGGGCACACTGCCAAGGACGAGTTGAGGTGAATGTCGCATGTGTTGAGTACTGATATGGAAAAAGAACTGTCTCTCTGCATGAATAACTGCCTGTTCCTTCACTTCTTCTATAAAAGACTTTAAAAGTCACCCTTTCCACACGCGACCTAAATTTGATATGTGTAACCTTTGATTTCATACTGGGTATATCATACAGCATGTAAAAGTGTGACTGAGAGGACAACAAAACACACAACGTGTCAAAAATCGTTTCTTTTCTATACAATTCGTTGAGCGTTCTGTCAAATTTGGGGTCGCAGAAAGACCGTAATGAGAGCGCCGTCCTAGTGAAAAGGGGGTATAAAGAGTGAATGTTTATTTTCGTATGGAATTTATATCGTTATATTAATTCGTTTGTGCAGAATTACACTCGGTAGAAACGTAAGTAAATTTATAGTTCAATGTACATATTCATGTTAATGATATGCGAGAAGCTGTGTGTATGTAGTAATACAACTAGCCGTATGTCGGTATGCACCCGGGATGATTGAATATTTTATTGGTCCAATGATTGTAGATCAATCTTGAGATTTGGAAAAAAAATCCCAGACGATACGATGAAACAGAACATGACTTACACAATTATTTATTGCAAATACATGAAAGGTTCAGCGTTCTTGAATTATTCAGCTAAAATGCACAACTAGATAGCATGTACCCAGACGTAACTGGATAAACTACAAACTATGCACAACTAAATAGCTTAAATCTCGAGAACGCCTGCTAGCCAAACAAAAAGAAAAACTTACAAAATGAAGTACCCGCCATAAAAGCCTGACACAGACACTAACAAGACCCAGCCTAACTTTTAATATTGAAAATGTATTGACAAGACATGGTGAAGACATACTCAAGTCTTAACGTATTGTCATGCCGTCATCAACACTAGTCCTACATGAGTACGTATTGCGAGCTTGATAATACATAAAACAGCATAGAAAATCTACAAATATTAAAAACAAAAAGAGGATTCAAGTCTCCGAAGACTGATAGGTTGGTGGTGATTGTTTGAAATATATAAAAATGATTGGGAAAAAATTGACAATTGAAGAAGACCCAACATCAATCATCATTATCTATGCTCGTAACAAAACCTACCAGTCTTATCAAATTGCCAAAGAGGGTAGTTGTGCCCTACCAATTTATTTACGTCGTGGCACGAGAGACTGGTATTGGCGCATGTTGTGCTGTTTAGAATCCTTCACGTTGACATACATTGGGTTAGACGTGTTAATGCCCGTGTGACGCGGAGGTGGATGATACCGGTTCTGGTACCGGATGATACCGGTTAAGTGTTGTTCCTGGCGGCTTCCCAACTTGCCGTCGCCAAATGATCTGTTGGCAGTGACGACGTACCTCGGTCCGGCTGCTGGTCGTCTCAAACGGCGGTCATGGTCCATCCGAAGCAGGTATCTTCTCCTTCGTTCCTGTCAACAAGACAAACAAAGGAAAATTAAGACTTTTTTACACAGCATTTGCTTTATTTCCGCTGACGTTTCGGTGACATTCTGTCACCTTCTTCGGGATTATTCTGACTGGTTTACTCCATCTGTAAGCAGCGATACCTATACTGCAGTACATTGTGAACAGGTCAGAACTGTACTGAAGATGGTGACAGATGGTCACCAAAACGTTTGTTTGTTTGCTTGCTTGTTTTTGTTTGTTTTATTTGGATTAACATTAGTGATACTAAATCAAGTATCTCTATTCTTCCAGGTGTCCTACAATTCATACACAATAAAAACAAAATATAAGGAACAAATCTTGTACAATAAGTAAACAGAAAAGTAACAAAAACAGCTGAGGTGACTTAGGGTGAAGGTGGGAGATCAGAGGTCAAATTAAAATGTTGGAAGCCATAACTTACTATGTTTTCTTTGCAGAAGGTGAATAAAATGATTAACAAAACATAATTGATTCAAGCAAGCTGAATAAAAACTTCGAAGAATAAGGTATCGGTAGAATAAAGCAACAGCTGTGAAAAAAAACTTATCTATTCTAGATAAAATTAACAAAAACTTAAGAAAATCATTTGCAACAGGAATTACTGTATTATTATATATACGTAAATGATCAATATTGCAACAGGAATTACTGTATTATTATATATACGTAAATGATCAATATTGGGCTAGGGTCTGCCAAACAAGGCACGCCACTGGAAATATCCTCCTCCAAAATTTTTTATTTGGAGACTAACGATAAATGTTAATTGCAGCGCTTTTCTTTCTGCATTGTGTTGCGTTACGTTTTGTTTTAAGTTTAAGCCATAGTTATTCTACTACAATGCAGTACGTATATAACACAACAAATAGCCAGTCAGTCACATAGCTAAAAGAAAATACGAAAACATAAGAGGAAGATGTCTGACAGACATCGAAACGTCAGCAGGTGGGAAAAAATGTTGTTAAAGAAAACTCATATGATCTACCAATGCAACCTGATGAAACTATTTTCGGTAATAAGAGAATCCACCAAAGCAGATTTTATAAACCTTACCCATTCTGTTTCGATCAAATCATCCATTCGAAGCTGTATGTTGGAATCGGTTTCTGGTGACGGTTTAGTTTTCTGAAATGGCAATGAACAGGATAACGCATAAATGTAAAGCCTCATGATAACTTGTCAAACTAAAGAAAGCTGGGCGTTAGTGAGAAAAATATTCCCAGTTTTAGTCTGACTCGGTGGAGCTAGGGATCCACCTACCGATAGATGACGGTAGTGCACCGTATCCAAATTCAATACAATGATACTATCCACAGCTTATATCACATACGCACATCATGTCTAGCACTAGAACCGCCGTTTTCTCTGGTGGTACTTTCAATGCCAGCGTCTATTTTGTTCAAATATGATCATAAAGAATGAATCATATCCAACTTGCTACGTATTATTGAATAATAAAGATAAAGAAGTGCGTCTTTGTCCTTTTTTGATAGATAGTAATTATGTAAATTTCCTTACGACTTAGCTGTTCCTAATGACAGAATCGTAACTCATCAAAGGCCTGGAAATTACACGTTATAGATAGTAAAGATTATTTCATTGAGTATCATCCTTACCTTGGTAACTAGCTTGAAGAAGATGATGACCAGAATCAACTTAACTGGTTGGAGGAGGATGAAGTCAGTCAGGAAGGAGATGACGAAGGCCAAGAGCCATGCTTGAGACTTGGACCTGCCGTAATCATTACCGTACAGGACAGTAAAGGCACCGGATACTATAACTATGGCAGAAACCAGGAACCAGGCTGTAGGGAAAATATGTTAGATATGTTACATGTAACTACATATGAGCCGTGGCCTGGCTGCAGTACTGGCACGGAACGCTATGATGATGATGATGTAACTACATGAGTCTTCACAGTACATCTTGTTCACGGAGTGACATAGTCTTGCGAGAGTATGAGACTATAGGTCCAAGACTTGCGTAGAAACTCCGTGAAGAGGATGTATTGTGAAGACACTTAAAATTGAGGTACATGTTTATGACTTCAAACTGTCACTAAAAGAAAAAATATTTTTCTAATTGTATTCATACATGAACTAATGAACCTTTCGACTGCAACAGAAACCTCACGCCAAATTAGCTTTCGTAACCTATAAGTCTCCAGTTAAACTAGTTCTTTCTCACATTCACTCACTTTGTAATTTTGAAATAGATATGCAAAACACAAAGAAACAAACGCACAGATCGAAACCAACATCTCAGTTAATTCAAAATTGCCGGTTGTCCACCTCACCTACGATAACGCTCCACCAGGGCAATGGGCGGTACGGTTTCTCACTCACGGCAACCTTCAAGCCGTGTTTCTCCATGCCGTATCTGCCATCGGATTTCTTCAGAGCTGAAAAGCAGAAGACGAAAAGTCTGCAGTGCCGGCCTGGTATGTTTATAACTGTCATTTGTAATGAACTGAATTCATAGTGGCCCTACCAGGAAAATACAGAACGTAGTCTTTAAAAAAAAGTTTAATTGAACTCAAATGCAATATGAAAATCTATTGAGACGAAACAGACTATAAAGAATCAGCTACTTGCCAACCCATTGAAAACCATTGGTTGTACATAAGATCTGAGCAGAAAATACATCTGTGATGGAAACTTGCATAAAACGTTCAGTTCACCAAAACAAGTTTATTCATTGAGTATGCGATGCGTTTCTTTCTGCTACAAAGAGTCAGAGTGGTAAATCATAAATGTCAAGTGTGAAGCTTACCTCCTTGTTTTGTAAGCTTCTCGATGTGCGCGGAAGGATCTGCGGTGTACTCCGTGCCGTTACCTCCGGGTGCGGGCATGTAACGGGGTAGATCCAAGACTCGATCCTTCCGCGGAGTGACGTTGTTGTTCTTGCCCTTCGGGTGGGAGCCGTTTGGTGGCGATGACGTGTCGTGACGTGGCCCCGCGTAACGGAAAAGCACCACGACGATGACGTTGATTGGTAAGGCGATCAGGGAACTCTCCAGGCCGATGATGAACTGAAAAATTAGAAAAATAAAGGTACATTGGGAATTATTATGGATCATTATTGATATGTTATATACTATTTGTTATATTTCAACCATACCACAGGTATGGGTTGAATATATTTCTTTTCCTGGTGTTTCTTCTTCTTCTACTTCTTTTCCTGTAAAATATTTAAATCGATTAATCTCTTTTATTTCTGGGCCAAGTGACTTGCGAATTGGCACAAAAGTGGTCCAATACCCAGATGCCTTTTTGTCATGTTTATATCTTCTTTTAAAATGATTTTATTGAGGTTTTAGGCCAATCTATCTTACCCCTCTTGTACCCTATAGCTAGTGTTCACATTCTGTACTATGCCACCAAGTAAATGGCCTGTGTAGACGATAGAACCGTCTGGCATTTGGGAATGAGACAACTGTACTCAGATATTTTTTGGTTCTCCTTTCTAGGCTATGGAAACAAAATAAGCTTAATACTTTTAGAAGGTCCGTTCAAAATAACAGATCAAGCAGATGGAGATAACATCCCGAAGTCATTTAGACTAAAATTCTTTGGAAACAAATCTAAACAGAACTTACCGTGTCCCAGCTGAACAGTTGCTCCAGTTGGACCCTCCCTCCGGTAACCCTGGGTACGAAGTTCCTGTCTCCCCGGTAGAACATGATGTTGACTAACATGAAGGACATGAGGAGGGACAGACAACAGGAGATCCTCTGCACACGGGTGAAGTGGTTGGAGGGAAGTTTCACCACAGATATCCACAGGTGTTCTGATAGAAAACTTTTTCCCGTTTTTGATTGTCGCTGTTGTTGGACCCTGTGTTCTCTCTCCCGCTGACGTCTGTGTACAACCTTTCTTCGCTGTAACATTACAACAGATATATTAACACAATGATAGACATCACAGGAAAATTCCTTTATCACAAGTAGTGATTCGGTAGACTGATTAAATCTCGCTTATAGCGGCCCGCCCAGCATCCGAGCGGACCCCTAGACGGGGAGGGGCAAGTTACAGACCTGGACAGCAGAGTTTGCGTTACACAGACTTGCATTTCGGGTTGACATGCAATTTTCGTCCTGTCCTGGTGTCCATTTTCTGTTAGACTCTTAGCGGAAATGCTACAGTATTATCTGCATTATCGACAGTTCGATTTTCAAATATCCAGAATATCGGAAGCAAACACTATATATTTTATTACAATGATTGTTACGCAAAATGTCTTTCTTAAAAGACAACGGAGATATTCAAACCCTTCGTTCATCATCTAAGCCTCTCACGATGAAGACAGCCACGATGTACAAGGCCATCACGACGCACACGGTCACCAGGGCTATCAGACTTCTGTCCAGGTCAAAGGTGAAGGAACTGCCCAAGTCCAGCGGGTTGGGCGCAACAAAGCCAGCAAAGGCTGTCAGGTGGTCACAGATACAGTGCAGCTGCTCATCGGTCGTCTGGGAACCAACCTTGAAAAAATTATAGAAAGTTTTAATTGTATGGATGAATGAATATAATAGCTATAATGCGAAATACAAAAACTAGCTGGAGATATAGATATTATGTTAAAATGTACGGCTTCTAGATACAATGATGTACATGTAAATATTTACTAAGTTTCAAAAGTTTCAAAATTTACACAACAGATGTTGCGAGGAATTTTCGTCTAACAGAATGAATTGATGATAAAGTTAAATTAGCAGATAGGAATAGAAAATAGAAAATACAAATACAGCCCACCTCACATCCCCTGTCGGTCCAAAGACTTGTCGTTTCGTCGAAGAAGAGACATTTGGAGGCTGTGATGCTCATGGTGTAGCGAACGCTGGAGTCTGACGTATGTCCGTTCTCTTCGGTGGTTGGAACCCGCTGGAGACCTACATTTAAACGTGCAGGACTCGTTAGATCAACTGTCTATTTGTCTATTTCACTTTTCAAATCTGATTTCCAAGGAGTCCACATACATGTTAAAAGTGCAGGACGAGTTACATTTAGTCAAAGGTAGGATACCATGGCCAGTGGACACAAAAAAATTTTAAAGGTAAAAAGATAAGAGCTTTGACAGTAATAAGTGTGGCAATAAAAAGAATGTATTGTATGAATGAATAATGGTATTGGTTTGCTTTACTAGTCGTGGTCTATCCATTCGTCTGGTTATATGTATGAAGATTGTTTTACGTGATGAATGTCTGTTGGGCATTGCTTATAAGTAAGGAGTTGTAAATTGTAAATATGTCTCATTGATTATACAAATGAGGCCCTCCTTTGCGTAAATCATATCATCAGTTGATTATATCCTCTAGCTAAATAACAATATACTCAAGTGAGCGTATATGCAAAGAAAGCTATCTCATAGATCATGTAAATAAGACCCTAATTTGCCTGATTTACATCTGATAAATTTTAACTTCATACGTAGCTGACAAAATGGCACGTAAATAATGCTTTAAGGTTTGCGATAGGATATTGTATAAAATACATGTCAACAATATTACACTTACCTATTGCCCACTCTTCTCGTTCACTCGCGGTGTTTAAAGCTTGCTGGTTCAGGAACCACGTGTACGGATGTGTGGTGACACCTTTATCTGTTAGAGCAGCATGATGGCTGTAGTCAACAGGTGAGACCACCGCACCACGCTTCAGGTAAGCCCTTAACGTGACGTTAGCGTCATCACTGGTGACGTCGGGGACGACGCGGATGTAGAAAGCAACACCTGGTACTGTCGTGTTGAAACTGTGTAACTGGTGGACCAAAGAAGAAAAAGGGGTTGTTTTACAAAAAGGATTGAGAAATTATGCATAATGATCCATAAACACACAACAACAAGAATAGGCTATCTGCCGAACAGAGAAAACAGACAACACTAACAGCTTTTCAGAACCGAATGATACAATAGTACTGTTAGTAGGTCATTGCTAGCTTTTCCCTACGTTATGTGTGTAGTTGCCAATTAATGTATGTTATATATATCTGTATGTGTCCAGGGGCTCCTGAAAAGCAGAATGTAGTCTGAGTGATGTTACCTGGTAAAATGGAATAAAATGAAATGCTTAACAACCCTCTGTCTCGCATGAGAGTTGCCATGGTTTGCCATATTAATAATTCATACATACTTTAAGTCAAATTGTATTACTTTTAAGATAGAAGCAGGTGAGACTTCACTACTTGTGTAAAAGACAACTTATCTATCTTACCGATATTTGTCGAGTGTTAGATGACGTCGCCGTGCCGTTCACAACTATTGGATTCTCCAGAGTTATGGGGCTGATATACTCGATACGTTCGTCTTCCTGAAGGTTGGTAACAAGGACTTTCTGCCTTTCGCCGAGGACAGAAAGTCCCAGAACTGGGGTTCTGGCATCTTCGGCATTATTTCCGTACTCAAAAGGGTTTCGTGGTGCAAAGTAAGTCTGAAAAATAAAACACACAACGTACATCTAAGCAACAAATGAGTCCCATCGATTGCCAGAAATGTATGATGTATTCCCTACATCTATTTGTTCTCTATAGTAATTTTTTGATACAGGTCTGAACCTTAATCTACAAGGATGATTATGTTTGGTTGTAAAGCTCCATCTCGAATTTGTATAACAAAGTTGAGTTCACGCGTGGCTTGGACAGATATTGAAGGAAATGGGACATTAATACTACTTTGGGAAGGTCCTTATCATGAGTTATTGATTCACGATATTCTAAATTCCTTGTACTTCATTATATGAGTATCTAAATATACACACCTGGGATACGACACTGCCGTTTTGACAAAGCTTCGACGTAAAGTTCTCTGGGATTTCAAAGTACGCTCTCGTGTCTTCCTGGGTCTGTATGACCCGCGCCCCGAGTCCGTCACAGCTGGACCTCGCCAGGGACATCAGGAACTCCTTAGCCTGGAACAGAGTCGGCTTCTCGTCTCGGTTCTTCCTCGAAACCGTTGTGAAGGACAACTCGTCTATTGTGTCGAGTGCGGTGGTGGTTGCCTGCTTGTTCTGTTTGTATGTAAATAATAAAAGATATAAAATCACAGCAGCATTGAATAACTCTTGATCATGTTAATCTAGTAAATAAAATCTTCACATCTTTTTTAAATTTCATATCATCCCCCGCCCAAATTGAGTGATGGTTTGTGGCTTCTATAAAATGTATAACAACTACTAGTATCTCACCTTCACTACATTGATGACATTGATTACATCAATCATCAATATAGAAGAACTTTATTGCACGACAATTGTGCATGGTACAAAGTATGGCAACAAATATTACATAAAGTACAAAATAGAGGTATAGGATAAAGCTTAACATCATAGTTAACATAACAATAAGGGCTAATATGCATAATTCATTCATATAGTATCAAAATGAAGTAGGCTAATCATTAGCTTCAGTATTCTTTCTAATAGCAAAGCAGTCCTTGATATATTTGCCTATTTTCGCATTATGGGAGTTCTGACATCTAAATAAATGTGCAAATCTGTCTGTAGCATCGAGTCTTTTGAAATATGTTGTACTTGCTTCGTTACATGACGTGTATTCGTCATTTGCGATCAAATCCGGGCAGACTATATCTGCCATACGGGAAATAGATTTCAGTGTCACCTTTTGGAAGTCTGTGGTCTTGTTTGTCAGTTGTGCCTCCGACCTCCCTCTGTCCACGCTTTGACTGGAAGCGTCCAGAATGTTTACGGCACCTGAAATAGGAAACAGACTGCGTAAACTATCAGTTCAGTTCAGTAAACTATCATCTTATTCAATTACTGTCATAATTTTACTTGCCTGATAAAAAACACGTTTGTTCTATTACAAGCGCCATGCAATATTTTCATCATCTTTGCGATTCCCTAAGTTTACAGCAAATTTTCACACCAGGACAATGCTGTACTACAGTATTACA
>NC_049985.1:20561652-20570700 GCF_000003815.2 Branchiostoma floridae | reverse complement strand
CATATCTTGCTCTAGCTACCATGGAATCAACTAACCTGAGACTCATCCGACAGTTCTTCCGGCTTGTTGGTCACGTGTTCCAGCGTGCCTGACACCTGTTTCACCTGCTGCACGTCCTGCACCTGCACCTGCTCCAGAATTTGCACCATCCGATCACGTGCCTGAAAGGGGGGAAAATGGTGAACAATCTATCATACATTGGATAACATCATAATCAAGAACGTTTAGATGTGTTTTGTCACTGCTATTTTTTACAGTAGGTTCTCAATTTTCTTGTAGGTATACCTTGGAAACGGACATTAAACAAACAGAGTGATTTAGTTTGATACTCAGACGCAATGATTATTCATTTTAGGGCTACTAAATAATTAGACAATGCAGGCTGTCAAACAAACATGGAATGATATCATATTCGACATTGACGAAACATTTACACAATATTGAAATGTATTTCGTCTCCTTACTTTAGTATATGCCTCTGTTGTATTGTCGACGTCGGTTCCGTTGACGACGTTCAGCACAGACGCCGCGCTGGCGATTGATGACGTAGTTTGTTGTACGTTTTCGACGTCCACGTCATCTAGAACATCGTCTACAAACTCTTCAACATTTTCCGGTGGTCTTACCTGAACAATGGTAGAATTTTTAGCAAAGCTGTGGACAATAACATTTAACTTAACTGCAATACATAGAACTATTGGTGTAGTGAACCATATATATCAATCAAACAGTTTTCGACGTCCACGTCATCTAGAACATTGTCTACAAACCCTTCAATATTTTCCGGTGGTCTTACCTGAATAACGGTAGAATATTTAGCAAAGCTGTGGACAATAACATTTAAAGGCAACCTAAGCAATATCACATTGTTAAAGTGGAAATATTCTAAATAAGGCAGTCTGTATAATATTGACATCTAATGCACTATTTTAGCACGTTTACATCATTATTTCATAAATTGAGCCGTTAAAAACAGCGCGGGAATGAGTTGCACAAGGATTCCAGATCAAGTCCTTATTTTTGGGGGGTACAATAATAAGTCTTGCAACTTGTCTCTGGGCTGATTTTAAACGCTCAAAGTATCAAATTATGATGTAAATTTGAGAATACAGTGCAGTAGATGTCAATATCATGCAGATTGCCTTATTCAGAATATTTCCACTTTGACGCTGTAATATTGCTTAGGTTGCCTTTTAACTGAACTGCAATACATAGAACTATTGGTGTAGTGAACCACATATATCAATCAAACAGACTTGAGGGTCAATCACATCTAGAATGCGGTGCCTAAGTAGACAATCCAATAAGTCAGCAAATATACAAAGAAGAAGAAGCAAATATACGTAAAACATTTTCATTTGCTATATTGTGAATCAGCCTGGTTTCCTTCAACGTTTTAGCTGCAGGGACAAAAAACACCCGACAACTAAAATGGTTTGATGCCAGGATACTATTTATCACATGTACTTATAAGAATTGCACTCTCACATTCGTTGTGATCCTTGTGGTGCTAAAAGCACCGAGAACAAATGACACACGGATGACGATCTCCAGCTCATAGTTCTCGTCCGGGTCGCCTATAGGTAGTCTGATAGGAGGGGTGCTAGAGGCCTGGTTGATGAGAAGTATGTCAATGAAGGTTAGACATCAATGTACGCCAATAGCAGTTATGCAATAAAAAATGGCTAGACGTTTCAGATGGCATTGTGACTGACGAAATGAAAGTCTGATCGTTTCCAAAGCTATGACCACATTGCTTAAGTAACTACTATTTGGCGAATTGTATTCATATTTTTTAACAAAATCTAGCGAACTAACAATGTGTTAATCACCAAGCCCAAACTCTAAACATTGCCACGTAGAACCAGAAGAGAAAACTGAACACAATTGCACTTATATTACAATAACAAACAAAAAGATCTCTTGTCTGATTTTCTGACACGGCAAAAGTACAAATTTATAAAGGCTACTACAACTATATAAGTAAAGAAGTGTATACATGTATAGAACTCACCGGTCCGCTGTAAAGAAGATATTGGTTGGGTGTTGATGACGAGTTGACGGAAGGTTCTTTGTCAGCTGCTGCTGTGTACTCAAAGTCATACCGCAGAGGTAGATCCGGATCGCCGAAGCCTGGTAATCAACGGAACATTCATAATCTACCTGAAACACTTACGCAAAGTTTTGGAGGCAATCTTATGATAACTGGCAATGGCAATTCACCCAGAGGAGACTTGAAATTGATTAATGATGAATTGATAACATGCAATTGATAATGATGTGTTCAAAAGATACACGAATTGTGCTTAAAGACATTCAAACAACAATTAACGACAGACCTGTTACAATGGCTTTGATCATAGAATATTTTCATTACCTTGACACTGTATCTGAAAGAATCCAGCTGCGTTGCCTAACTCATGAATCTCACAGGTCCCTACAGTTGGTGGCTGATTAACTGTGAAAGAGTACTCGGCAGAACCAGACTCCCCTGTGTTACTGTCCGTCACTGTAGAAGTCACAGTGTACTGGACTTGCTGCTTGAGATAAAGGGTAATGTGTTTATCATATACACAGATAATTTGTGAAATTCTAGTACATTGGCATGATCAGAATGCGTACAACCTTCATGAACAACCTTAAAAGAGACACACAAATCAGTAACATCACCACAGCAGAGCTTCCCTCGCTCATGGAGGACAAGGCTGAGTGGAGAAGAAGGATTCATTGTAACTCGTGATGGCATCCGTGATGATGTCCACGTTCAAGGTTCAAGGTTCATTACGACGT
Organism: Branchiostoma floridae; assembly: GCF_000003815.2. Taxonomy (NCBI): domain Eukaryota; kingdom Metazoa; phylum Chordata; class Leptocardii; order Amphioxiformes; family Branchiostomatidae; genus Branchiostoma; species Branchiostoma floridae. Next base: position 20,567,910 of record NC_049985.1, on the reverse strand, counting down.
AAAACAAGACCAACTGTAGATAAATGGTCTTATAGAGCAAAGGGTTGGCAATTTAGAGGGCAGCCAGAACATGGCAAACAAGTATACCTTCGTTGCTAAAAGCGAAATCAGCGAATTCTGTGGTCATACTCAATGTTTATTCATAGAAAGTTACATACCGGATCGAAAATCTCTGCCCTGAACGTCACGTAGTCTTGACTTCTGTCATTCAGTATGTTTGCCTTCCAGTCTTCGTCTGTCCAAGTCGTAGCCACTCCCTGTGTCTGCACCAATGTCCAGTTGTACCTGTAGTTGTTGGGATCTGCTCGACAGTTGCTGCACAGCGCGGATAGCCTCAACCTTTCACCGGAGTTGATTTTGGGGCCGCAGGTTCCGTAGGTTGTGTCACAACTGTAGAAAAAAATACAGAAACAAATTAAGATAATCAGACAAAACCATACAAAATGATATTACAAGGAAGGAAATCTTCGGCTGGACTACATGAGGTATGAATAAAATGTATATTCATATCATTTTTACACTCTACAGTTTCAATGTTTAAGGCTTACAAAGTTGCTGGTAAAAATCCCCTTGAAATTATTACCTATTGCAGACCAGGTAATACTTGTGCATGTAAACGAAATGAGTGCATTTGCAACCATAGGTGTATTCAGCTTAAAATACAATCGTTGAAACTATTAATTAATAATCGCATACTCACATGATTGATGACTGTGGAATTGTCGAAGGAACAACCTCTATGACCTGACTCGCAGAAGCACTGCCCCTGTTGGGTGCAGACACCTCCACAGTAAACGTCAGCTCGGAGTTAAGTGAACCCCGGTTGGTATTTACTGTAAGGAGACCATCGGTTCCTCCATGCAATGCAGGACAATCTCCATCTGAAAAATATTCGCTGTTGTATAGTAAAATAAAGTCAACACGGAATTTGGTAATTGTCTCGGTAAAAGAAAGCATGGTGCATTCTGATGAGAACATTGATGTTCCTATGATGATATGATGATGCCGTCAGTCGTAATTTCAAGCGTTGGACATACTATTAGGCGTCGATGCACAACGGACCTAAGCTGTCCATAAATTTAGTATAAGTTCCATAACGTCGGGGGGGTTCACGTGGTTTGGTCCAGAACGCAGAGGTTCTGGGTTCGAATCTGCTGATGTGCTTCTTATCTTGCATGTGTGAGGCGCAAATGAGTACCAAGCTTCAATTAGGGAGGTCCCTCAGAGAGGACGTTAAATGGAGGCCCTGTGGTTGTCACAGGTTGAGGACATTCACCCTCGAGCACGCTAAAACACCACACTTATCGAAATGAGTAGGGGTCCTTCTTGTTGTTAGTGGATCAACGTCTATAGTCTGATTTCAAGGTTGATCTCTTGAAAAGGCGATAGTACCATGTTATGTCAAAGGTAGATCTGAATCTCAGCTGACTAGACTGGCCGAAGACCGCCAGAAGTGGAAGTCATTTGTGAATAGTCTTACTGCCCCTACGGCTTCCTGAGCTACGGGACTGATGGATGGATGGATGTAAATCTCAACAAATAAACATTACTTACTGATAGGATCACAAGACCAGCGATAGTCCAGGTCCGCGCTCCTTGATATGATGCCGTCCGGATCCGATGACAGCGTGGCCGCATCTATGGTAAATTTCCCAACTCCAACCTGCCTTCTGGCCCCTCCCAAAATTCCAGCAATGAGAGGGGAGGGCGTGATGCTCACCGATGTGTTATGACTTATACCCGAAACTACAGCCCCGGTAGTAGTCTCAGTCACAAGCACAGATAGTCTAAACAGGTATAGGCCATACTGGAGTGTTCTGGGAGCAACCAGGAGGTCTGCTTTTGTGGAAACAACATCGGCAAGAACTTGCCACCGTGTTCCGCTGGGTGGAAAAAACTCCCATATATACTCAACACGTTTGTCAACGCAGTTTGCACTAACGTTGAGTCGACTGGTCAGTGTAATCCCTCTACTGCGCGCGATTGATGTTCCTCCACCCAAAATATTTACATCAGGTGAGCAGTATGTACATCCGTATCCACCAGGTGTATCTATGCAGTTGGATCCTTGAGGACAAGCGGCATTGTTCTTTGTGCACTCATCGAGATCTGAAATGCAGCGTGTAGTTATAACATCAATAACATTGGTCAATTTTCTGTTATGTCAAAGAAAACACATTCCGTTTGATGGGTAATATTGCCTGACAAGAAACAAGAAACAAACAAACAAACAGATACCGAGTATTGTGGACCTGAAATTATCAATAATAGTGGCTAGTACACCCAACCTGTGTACTATATCTGGACATAGTTTTGGAGTAGCAGAATAGTGTTTATCACTGATAATTGCCGCATATATATGATCCCTATGATTCCACTATGTACTTGAAATTAGTCTCCATATCCAGATAATCCATCCATTCATTCTCAAGTTAACAACCACACAGACATACTCACACACACAATCAGACATACACACTCAGACATATACACACAACATACACACACTCACACACACACACACACTCACACACACACACACACACACACGCACTAACACACACACACACACTCAGACATACACACACACATACACACACACATACACACAGCATACACACACACACACGCGCGCGCGCACTCACACACACGCGCGCACTAACACACACACACACACACTCACACGCACACACTCACACACACACACACACACACTCAGACATACACACTCACACATATACACACAGCATACACACACTCACACAAAGACAGACACACACACACACACATACATACGCTGTAGAAAATATAACCTTCTTCGCGAAGGTGATAAAAGCTACTGGTAACAATCGAAGTTATTGTGTGAATAGATCATATTAATGAAATGAACAAAATATTTTACATTTTTTACGAAATCACGGTAACGGGGCGCCTCGTCTTCAGATAATGTTATCAAACTTAGACTATCAAACGTAAAGTTCCGTCGGTAGTACAAAGGAAAAGATACCAACTCACATGTTGAAGAACATCTCTAAGGAATAATTATAATCAAATTCTGAAACTGTACTCACCGTCTTGAAAACAGTAATTCTCCGCATGACCCTTCAGGCATCTATATATTGAATGAAGACCTTTAATGCACATTTTTGCCACTCAACAGATATATATTTATATATGTATATAGAAGGAAAGAAATATTTCCACAATAATTTACCACGATAAAGAGTTCAAAGGTTGATACTTTGAATTATCATTAGTGTTAGTATTACAAAATGTATCCTGTTTGAAATCTTATAGCAGTACTTAAGACTGTTATGAAGATAAGAAGAAGTAGCTATTGAAGATATTCTATTTTCCAGGTATGTAAGTGCACAAATGAGCTCATGATGGTTGATGTGAATTAAGGGTTAATGACCCGCCCTGAGGTGTCATAACGCTTGGTCCTTTGCTATAACCACCGAATAAAACCACCGAGTGAGCGAAGCGAAATCTATGTGTTACGGCGGTCATGACCAACATGGAATGGGGCCTTCTGATTGGTCCACGCCACTTGGCTATATGATAATGGTGTTTGAATAGCCATACATGCAGACTTACAGCGTGCTTTCATCGACTCCAATCTCGTCCCCGAGACTCGGGTCGCGATCCATGGCTTCTTGGAGTTTCTGATGAACTTCCTCGTCACTCAGCCCGGAACTTTTCAAAACGTTGACGACGAAATCCGCGATCACACTTCCGGCGCGGAAATCATACACGGAGAGTCCCTGGATAACGTCTGCCGGAATATCTGTGTCTCTTAGATATGTCCTTATCTGTGGGAAAAAAACAAGCAAGCTCGTACAATAAGATCTCCCTGTGGATTTCGGTTTGTGTTGATGTACTTAGGCCATGTTGATTTGATTATATGGATGACACCCTCACGCGCGCATCAATTTTCGGCCATTTCCAAAAATGTAAAAAAGTTTTCAACCATACTCTTAATCGTACAGAGCAGCTTCAAAATAAGCTAATATATGCCGTGGATTACAAAAAATAGATATCGGAAAACGTATACTAATTCCAAAGAACATTCCAAGGTCAAAGAAGATGTGAAAGAACAAAAATGAAGAATATATTGTTTGGTATACCATATTATGTGTGTACAGTCACTTATTCAACCTTCCTGACCACTTAGATTTCATAATGAAGGCAACTTTGTTTTGTAAACATACTTTTATTTGTATGCTCGCAACAGTTTTTTTGATTCCCAGAAGATGTCGTCCATATAATCAAATCAACATGACCTTACGGGGGTCACTTCACCAAACTACAGGAAAGGACACATTGGGCAGCACTTTATTATTGTTTTTCCATGGGCAAAGAAATCAGCATTCTAACTCTTGTAAGACAAAAAGAGATAAAAAGATCATTGTTATTTCTACTCTATACTGAAAGTTTTAAAATGTTACAATTGATTGCAGCATTGTTTTCGATCAAAACAACCATGTAAATCCAAATTTGGATAGATTACATTGTGCCTAAAGCTATGTGACGTATAAAGTTAAGATTTCTAAAGTCGCAAGTACCAAAGTATGAGTGTTCTTACTAATAACATGAAATGATAAAAATGAAAGAACAGCATACCAACTTCCGAAGTTGTTGAGCGAGTTTTCTGTGTTCTTTGGAGTTTCTGTTTTTGAGAGCGTCGTTGTATTGAGCCAGCAACATTGTCAACTGGATGTGCACGTCATTTACATCTGCCAAAATTAAACGAGGAAATGGATTAATACTTACTATGTACTAGTAGATAATTGCTTTGGTTTTACACATTTTGTCCATATTGAAGATGAATTTCACTTTGAAATGCGCTAGATATAATTTTTTAAGTACTGTAAATGCATTTAATTCGCGGGGATTTAATTTCGCGGTAGCGGGAAAAGGGACTTTTCGCGGTGGATTTAAGTTCGCGGTAACACCATAGACTGCATTCTAATACCATAATAGAAAAATTTTCGCGGTGGTTTTAAGTTCTCGGTGAAGTGGTCACCGCGAAAACCGCGAACATTAATCCACCGCGAACATTTCTGCATTTACAGTAATAAGTATTCAAATTTCTCGAATCAACAGATTGCAATAGACTCGATGCCACAGACAGATTTGATTATATATCTTTAGATGCAACAGCTCCGATAATGTAAGAAATACGAGACAAATAAAAGAGTGCTTTATTATTAAAAAAATACCCAAAATCGTGATTAGATGCTAGCCCCACTATAATTGTAACACTTTATTAAACTTAAAGGCCATAATGATGTTTTAGTTATAAGGTTGTTAGTGTTTATTCTAAATCTATGTGTCTATTTTGCATTATGTGTAATAGTTGTTACCGTAATAGTACTGATACCGTGTACGATTCTCAAGTTCTTCTAATATAACAATCTGCAGCTCATGCTGTAGGAGGACCATAAAACACAAAGCAGTCCTCATTTTATAATGCATTATCATCATCCTTATCATTCTAACTGTACATGAAAGATCTGTAACACCGAAATGCAAATGCACCGAAGCAATATTAGAGCGATTAAAGTGGAAATATTCTGGATAAGGCAATCTCCATGATATTTACATCTACTGCACTATATTCCCACATTTACATCATTATTACATACTTTGAGATGTTTTGAGGTCTCATGTTGGGGGTTTCATAATTTGATGAATCACTCAGAGTAATAGTCCAGTAGATGTCAATATCATACAGATTGCCTTATCCAGAATATTTAGACTTTTAACGCTCTAATATTGCTGATGTTTCCTTTAAACAAATGACGAAACAAGAAATAAACTTCCACCATACCGTCTCTCAGCACGCACACTGCTCCTCTCCACTGGTAGCCACCATCGCAAGCACAGACGTTCTGGTTGGAGGTAGAGTTGTAGGTGCATGTGGAGAACACGGGACAGGCGACTGGGCATTCCGGGTCGGCCGTAGGGGCAACGGTGGTGAGGACTGCTGCTGTGGTCGGCCTGGGCGTTGCCGGTCTGGGTGATGGTGTCGCCGGTCTGGGTGATGGTGTCGCCGGTCTGGGTGATGGTGTCGCCGGTCTGGGTGATGGTGTCGCAGGTGATGACGTAGCCGATGTGCGTAATGGCGTCGACGGTTCAGGTGATGGCGTCGAAGGTGATCGCGTCGATGGTACAGGTGATAGTGTTGACGGTGAGGGTGATCGCGTCGATGGTACAGGTGATGGTGTTGATGGTGCGGGTGATGGTGTCGATGGT
>NC_049985.1:20552425-20561552 GCF_000003815.2 Branchiostoma floridae | reverse complement strand
GTGTCGATGGTCCGGGTGATGGTGTCGATGTTGCAGGTGATGGTGTCGATGGTTCGGGTGATGGTGTCGATGGTGCAGGTGATGGTGTCGATGGTGCGGTTGATGGTGTCGATGGTGCAGGTGATGGTGTCGATGTCGCGGGTGATGGAGTTGATGGTGCGGGTGATGGAGTTGATGGTATCGGTGATGATGGTGCAGGCGATGGTGTCGATAGTGCACGTGATGGCGTCGATGGTATCGGTGATGATGGCGTCAATGGTATCGGTGATGATGGTGTCGATTGTTCAGATACAGGCGTCGATGGTGCAGTTGAAGGCGTCGATGGTGCAGATGATGGTGTCGATGGTGCAGGTGATGGCGTCGATGGTGCGGATGACGACAGGGTTGCCAACGTTGACTTTATAGCTGTCGACATTGATATCGTTGTAGAAAACCCTGTAGTAGTTACAAACGTAGTTGGAGCCACTGTAGTAGACACTTTCGACGTCGACATTGTTGTTGGGGGCTCTGAGGTCAAGACTGTAGAGGTAGACTGCGTCGTTAAGACCGTGGTAGGAGGCTTTGTAGTCAAGACCGTGGTAGAAGGCTCTGTAGTCAAGACCGTGGTTGGAGGCTCTGTAGTCAAGACCGTGGTAGAAGGCTCTGTAGTCAAGACCGTGGTAGCAGGCTCTGTAGTCAAGACCGTGGTAAGAGGCTCTGTAGATGAGATTGTGGTAGGAGGCTCTGTAGTTGAGACTGTGGTAGCAGGCTCTGTAATTGAGATCGTGGTAGGAGGCTCTGTAGTTAAAACCGTGGTAGAAGGCTTTGTAGTTGAGACCGTGGTAGGAGGCTCTGTAGTTGAGATCGTGGTAGGAGGCTTTGTAGTAGAGGCCTTGGTAGGAGGCTCTGTGGTTGAGACCGTGGTAGGAGGCTCTGTAGTTGAAACTGTGGTAGGAGGCTCTGTGGTTGAGACCGAGGTACGAGGCGTCGTTGTAGAGACCGTGGTAGGAGGCTCTGTAGTTGAGACCGTTGTAGGAGGCTCAGTAGTGGAGATCGTGGTAGGAGGCTCAGTAGTTGGGACCGTGGTAGGAGGCTCTGTAGTAGAGACCGTAGTAGGAGGCTCTGTAGTGAAGACCGTGGTAGGAATCGCTGTAGTGGAGACCGTGGTAGCAGTCTCTGTGGTTGATACCGTGGTAGGAGGCTCTGTAGTTAATATCGTGGTAGGAGGCTTAGTAGTTAAAACCGTGGTAGGAGGCTCTGTAGTCAAGACCGTGGTAGGAGGCTCTGTAGTCAAGACCGTGGTAGGAGGCTCTGTAGTCAAGACCGTGGTAGGAGGCTCTGTAGTTGAGACTGTAGTAGGAGACTCTGTAGTTGAGACCGTGGTAGGAGGCTCCGTAATTGAGACCGTGGTAGGAGGCTCTGTAGTTAAGACTGTGGTACGAGGCTCTGTCGTTGAAACCGTGGTAGAAGGCTCTGTAGTTGATATCGTGGTAGGAGCTTCTGTAGTTATGACGGCGGTAAAAGGCTCTGTAGTAACGACCGTGGTAGGAGGCTCTGTCGTTGAAACCGTGGTAGAAGGCTCTGTAGTTGATACCGTGGTAGGAGGCCCAGTAGTTACAACCGTGGTTGGAAGTTCTGTGGTTGAGATTGTGGTAGGAGGCTCAGTAGTCAAAATCGTGGTAGAAGGCTCTGTAGTGGAGATCGTAGTAGGAGGCTCTGTAGTTGAGACCGTGGTAGGAGGCCCAGTTGTTAAAACCGTGGTAGAAGGCTCTGTAGTTAAGACCGTAGTAGAAGATTCTGTAGTTGAGACCGTGGTTGAAGGCTCTGTAGTTGATACCGTTGTAGGAGGCTCAGTTGTTAAAACCGTGGTAGGAGGCTCTGTGGTTGATACCGTGGTAGGAGGCTCAGTAGTTGAGAGCGTGGTAGGAGGCTCAGTAGTAGAGACTGTGGTAGGAGGCTCTGTAGTTGAGACCGTGGAAGGAGGCTCTGTAGTTGAGACCGTGGTAGGAGGCTCTGTAGTTGAAATCGTGGTAGGAGGCTCTGTAGTTGAGACCGTGGTAGGAGGTTCAGTAGTTAAAACCGTGGTAAGAGGCTCTGTGGTTGAGACCGTGGTAGGAGGCTTTGTAGTTGAGACCGTAGTAGGAGGCTCTGTAGTTGAGACCGTGGTAGGAGGCTCTGTAGTTGAGACCGTGGTAGGAGGCTCTGTGGTTGAGACCGTGGTAGGAGGCTCAGTAGTTGAGACCGTAGTAGGAGGCTCTGTAGTTGACACCGTGGTAGGAGGCTCTGTAGTTGACACCGTGGTAGGAGGCTCTGTAGTAGAGACTGTGGTAGGAGGCTCTGTAGTAGAGACTGTGGTAGGAGGATCCGTTGTAGAGACCGTGGTAGGAGGTTCTGTGGTGGACACCGTGGTAGGAGGCTCTGTAGTTGATACCGTGGTAGGAGGCTCTGTAGTTGAGACCGTGGTAGGTGGCTCTGTAGTTGAGACCGTGGTAGGAGGCTCTGTGGTTGAGACCGTAGTTGGAGGCTCTGTAGTGGAGATCGTGGTAGGAAGCTCTGTGGTTGAGATCGTGGTAGGAGGCTCTGTAGTCAAGACCGTGGTAGGAGGCTCTGTAGTGTAGAGTGTTGTAGGAGGCTCTGTAGTTGATACCGTGGTAGGAGGCTCTGTAGTTGAGACCGTGGTAGGAGGCTCTGTAGTTGAGACCGTGGTAGGAGGCTCTGTAGTGGAGACCGTGGTAGGAGGCTCTGTAGTTGAGACCGTGGTAGGAGGCTCTGTAGTTGAGACCGTGGTAGGAGGCTCTGTAGTGGAGACCGTGGTAGGAGGCTCCGTTGTAGAGACCGTGGTTGGTGCTGGTGTCGTTAATTGTGGAATTACTATATTTAGAAAGTTGGCAGACATGTTTTGCCGTATAGCGTCGTAAAGAGCATCTTCCACCTCATGTTGTTGCAGGTTCGCCGTGGTGTTCACGTTGACGCTATAATTTGCTATAACGCTTCCCTCACGGAAGCCGGTCACCGTAACGCTTTGGTAATCCTCTGCAATACTACTTCTTTTGAAGTAAAATTCCAGCTGCAAAAGGAATATTTCGTTTAATACTCCATAACAATTTTGAAGCTTTTCTTGTGTAGTAGCACAAGGTTGGTAAATCAATGAATACTTGAGTTCTTTTACATAACAAGAAATCTAAAGAAGTCGTGATACGCCAGACTTTCTACAACATATGATCACTGAGTTCTATTACCGTAACGTGACGTCACCAAATTGTTGGCTTGTCCATTCCATGACAGAAACCGGTGCTGTTCAGTCGAAAGTTTTATCAAGTCGGTTGCGGTTTGGAAATCGCAATTCTACCAACACAACGCCAGTAAACTCTCCAGTTAAATTTCTCTCACCGCCCCAGTTATTAAGGTACCTTTATCTATATAAAGAGCAATTTTGGTTGTGTCAAAGAACTCTTATGCCCAACAAAACACAAGTACAGAAATGGTTTTGAGGACTTTAAATAGGAGGGAAACAGTTATAATCGAGACAGTTCCATAGTAGTCATGGCAGTCCGAGGAAAGAAACTGTTGCTATAGAAGGGCTTTGAGTAATTGAACAGTATAACGATGGTTATCAGACGAAAACCTTATATATTTACTGTAAGGCTCTCAATGGCGGGACGAGTAGTGTCAGATCACCGGAGCAATGTCCATGAAAGTATATTGATAGAAAAAAGACAGGGCGCAACGTTTCACTTGTAAAGGTGGTATGTCACTGCACTTGGTCAACTGGTGCAGCACTGCGGGGTTCGAAAGATTACTCAACGAGATAAAGAACGAATTTTCTTATGTTTTCTGTATTTTGTTGCCTTCTAACTCATACTTTTACATATTACGCAATATCTAGATTAGGCCACAGCAAGTAAATTTTATGGATGACATCAGCGCGCGCATTATTTTTCGCCTGATTTTAGAAAAAAAAACAAGATTTTTTTCTTCTGCAGGGATGGTCAACATGACGATAAAGTACCAGGATGAACAAATATATTGTGTTGTAGCCTAATAATTGTACTTGTAGAAGTGACACTTGCGAGGTACCCAGGACTGTAGTTGTAGAAATGAAACTTATTGGATAGTTGTAAAAGTGACACCAATATGGAATCTATGAGTGTGGTTACCAACTTTGTTGGTGAGGACAGTCTACCACGCTAGTGTCACTTTTACCACACCAGTACATGTCTTGAATACAGGAATGAATGCCTTGTTGGCTCTGATACCATGTTTTGTCCCTTTTATTCTTTTTACCACAGACATCACAACTTTATGGTGCCTGTTTTTTAAAATGTAGCCATCTTGTTTTTTTTCACCCATCTTATTTTTTTTTGCCCTATCGCACTATTTTTGCAGTCTGCTGAGGATGTCATCCATAAAAGTTACTTGCTGTGGCCTTATATAAAGATTCGCCAAAAATAACACAATAGCGCGGCAGTGAACGAACCTCGCAGTGCCGCACCGGTGCCCCGAGTGCAGTGAGACCACCTTAAAAGAGAGGCCAACTGATAGCCAATGGCAGCCTAGCATTCAAATACGGTGCTGACTAAGAGGACCAGTACACAGGTAAATCACCACAGTACCCCCGTTTCTCCAAGGTAAAAATCTCTTACCCTCTCCTCCAACATCTCTGCCAGTGTCATGGCTGCTGGTGATGACCGGTTCATCAAGTCGTTAGTGAAGGTGATGTTATCCATCGTCAGCGTGTAGTCGTACCGCGTGGAATCTGATACTGTTGAGCAATGGAGAAATGTAATGACTTGTCTTTGTCTTTATTTATATACGAAAATACATGGTATTCCTTTGATGTGCTTTGTACTGATAATTAGAAATTCATCAGTTTACATAGAAATTTATCAGTTTACATTATGTGTGGACTTCTTTACCATCTTCTCATAGTTTCCCGTAGCGCTATGTTCCTAAAAGAAACGACTGAAGGCGCCTGTCTCAAGTTTCCCCTCAGACTATTCTTTAGAACTGTGCCCGAGTAGGGTAAAGATCTTCTATACAATTTCCTACGGGCCATTGGTAAGTATAGTAGGTTTGACTCGCTTTGTTTACAGGTTTCTTGTTCTTTGTGTTCTTTTATTATACTTAACGATTTGCTTGTTTTCTTTGTGTGTGTGTGTGTGTGTGTGTGTGTGTGTGTTTGTGTGTGTGTGTGTGTGTGTGTGTGTGTGTATGTGTGTGTGTGTGTGTGTGTATGTGTGTGTGTGTGTGTATGTGTGTTTGTGTGTGTGTGTATGTGTGTGTGTGTGTGTGTGTGTGTATGTGTGTGTGTGTGTATGTGTGTGTGTGTGTGTGTGTGTGTGTGTGTGTGAAATGTAACAGAAACAAGATACAACATCTTACCTGATGTGCAGCTACTCCCATTTCCGTCCAGTCCCCTCTTGCCTGATGTGCAGCTACTCCCATTTCCGTCCAGTCCCCTCTTGCACACACATGTTGAAAACTCACATCTAGCAAAGATGCTGCACCTGTTGTTACAGTCCTCCGGCAGCATCGTCGTTTGCTCTGCTGTAGTTACTAATGTGGTGTAAGCTACCCTCGTAATAACTGTCTGGTTTTGTTTCGCTGTAGCCGTAACCATGGTTGTAACACTCCCCGGTGTTGTATATTTTGATGTTGTTGTTTCTACTTGCTCGGGTATGACGTCTGACGTCACGTTCATCCAGAAAAGCTGTTGTCCCAACACGACAGTTGCTCTGTATAAAGGAATGGGAAAAATTACCGAACAACAAATTGAGAACCCCTTCCTGAACCCTCTAACTTTTGGGACATGGCCCTAGCAGACACAGATATTTGTGATCCTTCCCCCTTTCCCTTAATCAATCCAAGGAAATGAAAGCTCCCTTAATGATCAATCCCAGTTACCTTCAACACCCCCCTCCCATAATGGATCATTCTAGTCACAATACCTTCAGGACAGGGTTGTCCTCTTATAATGCTGCAATACCTGAAAACACTGGTAGTGGGTAAAATTGCCATTTTTTGCGGGACCTCGATAATATTTTTTTTCAAATTTCTACTAACTTCATTGAGTTACAAATCGACAATCGAGAGACTTGTTACGTTCAGGAAATTCCTCTTTATTTCTTAACTCTTTTCTCATTTCTTCCAAGACATCTTAAGACATACTTAATATTAAAAATAAAAACGCTCCTTACACAAATTGGACAGGCCCCTCCCCTTTCTCGCTCGGCGGGGTCCAGGTCAGTTCGATATCTGATTTTTCAGTTCTATCGGAGTGGGAGGCGGAATCACCATTAGAACAGTTCAGCCGCTTGGTCCCGGAGGGGTGGTTAGAGAAAGATCCAACAGCCTCGGTGGTGCCGACTTTTCGGACTTGGATGAGAAAGCCTAGGTATGTACCCACGATTCTCACTGTGAAAGAATGAAAAGGGTCAAAGAATTACAAATTAAAATGACGATCAAAATAGCAATGACATTACGTGTTTGCAATCCTAACGGGTCCTCTTTTAAACAGAAAAATGCATATCAAAAATATAGAAAGAAGTACGTAAACGAACTCAAAGCCCATTTAACGACAACATTACTGAAAGTTTGATTTCTTAACAAGAAGAAATGCAACAGACATGATAGCATGATGTGTGGTTAGCATCGCCAAAGCAGAAAATGAGATATCAAGACCGGAGGCTCCTCTTCAGTACCGTAAAAAGCCGCTAGGCGGCCAAAATCTGATCATTTTAAGCTCTCATCAAGATCTATCCACTACCAAATATCAATACAATCAATCCAGGCCCTCTGGAGGTTATTCTGTTCTTCCTTATGCACACATAAAAACATAACCTTCTTGGAGAAGTTAAGGTGGTATCCCACTTCACTTGGGGCACAGATACGACACTGCGGGGTTCGAGATACTCAACGAATTTAAGACATAAAGAACGAGTTTTCTTTCGTTTTGTGTATTTTGTTCTCCTTTAAGTCATACTTTTACGTATTACGCAATATCTAGATTATAGAACATCGGCGAAAATAACACAAAATTGTCATTGTGAACGATCCCCGCAGTGCCGCACCGGTGCAGTGAGATACCCCCTTACACGGTAAGATAGTACACTTTTAAAACGCATCTTGTCCGGTTGCAGAATTCACTCCCAAATCTTCAAAACACTACTGCATTTGTCCTTGGCGGAAGTAGTATAAACTTTCAAGGTCAGACGGGTTCACAAACTACTAGCGTGATCATCTGTGCGACAACAATGGCTATTTCGTGGCATAACTATAGGGTATTTGAACACAGAAGTCCGTGGTTCTAATCCGACCTTGCTACCGACCTTGAGCCCTTGAAAAAGGCACTTAACACGACTTTCCTCTCTCCATCCAGGTATGAAAATGCCTACCTAACCTCGGTTGGGGGGGGGCGGTGGAGGAAGGAGGGGAATGGACTCCTTCTTCCAATATCGAACCAAGGTGGATAACAAACCACTGCAATGCGATGGGACTACTTTTTACTATTGTTCCCATTGTTATACATGTATATGACTGTTACCATGTGACCTGTACTTAGCCCAGTGTGGCAACAAAACAAGGCTGGACTCCTGGCTACTAACACAAGCAGGAGGTACAAACTAAGCTACAAGAGAAAAGTGTAAAGATTCCTTCATGACACTAACGTTACATCCGCTCAACTTACACAGTCTTCGTAAACTTCTATCACGTAAGTTAACAAAGAGCGAAATTTGAAAAATGTCGATGACCCCACTTAATTCCCTCAGGCAAGTAGAGTGAGGACACAAAAAATGTGAGTTTTCGCCACACCTTTTGAGAAAGACTAACACTGTCTTTTCAACATCGCGGTCTTGGACTCTGAGTTGTTCGTGATTATGCATGTGTAGAAATTGAAAAGAAACATTCTGAAGACTTCAGAACCTACAGTTGTGTCTAGATTGTCCCTTTGTCGTACAGTGAGGTCAGACAGGCAGGTCCGTAAGCCCCCCCAGCATAATGTACACGCCAAAGTGCTATAATTACTCTCAACCGACTGAACCAACAGTGCTTGTTGCTGTCTTACTAACATTGCTAACGAAATGAGAATTCTAAACGAAAAACAACAAAGCGGGGACAACATATGCTGTGACATGGCTTTTAAGGTTCGGGTGCAGATTAGGGAGGGTGGGGTGCTATTTGGGTAATTGTCGAGAGCGTTTAAAAGTGCTGTGCAGTCATTGGTGTGGAAACTGACGTGCAAAATGCTGTTATTATCATCTACAACATACCCCTGGCCTTGCTGACAAGCAGGCACGAATTCAGGTTGCTGTTGTTTAGAAGTGAAGATATCAGAATTTTCGCCATCATTTTTGGCATACAGTACTAGTGTGCATATAAATATATAAAGGTTGAAGCCATAGAAGTCAATACCCTTATTTCCGCATTTGGTGACGTGGGCAGTGCTTATAAAGATGGAGGGGTTTAGGAACCAGCAAACCTGTTTCACAAATGATCTTTGTCCACAAAAGACACATTAAGCTGTACTGTTGAGAGAGTATACAGTGGAAATTAAGGTCTCACGGCGTGTTTTTAGCGATACAAGGGTAAAGGTAAAGGTCACCCAGCCAATATGAGAAATATGAAGGCTAACGTTAAGGACTTTTGGAAAGCATACAAAGGTGAGGATAGAGTGGCCATAGTATTTGACAGCACATAAATGTAAAGGTAAAGTTTCCATGCCCTGGGGGGGGGGGGGGGGGTGCAGCAGAGGCCGCCTGTATATTGTCTTCTGGGCGCGGCACTTTAAGGGGGACCATACAGGTACACAGAAATGTATTATCAACTACACGTTGAGTCGGAATTTTCGAAATTATCCACATTTAACGCATATTCACATTATTTCTTTAACAATTTGTTGTTGTTGAAGTCTCGTTTTTAAACGTGTCCCGATCAAAGTCACACTAATGTCACATTTACACCACTGGACAAATACAACTACTGTTTAAAAGCAAGAATAAGAATGAAGAAATGTAACCACCCTACCTGTAATGTTTTCTCCGGGTATATATTCCTCCACAGAGGGTACTATACTATAGGGGGATATGCCGGTAAAAGCGTCTGCTCCATGGTTAGGTTGCATGGATACACAGGCGGTGAGAGGTGGTCC
>NC_049985.1:20550468-20552090 GCF_000003815.2 Branchiostoma floridae | reverse complement strand
GGCGATGCTCCACCTAGTGAAAATCATGTCGGGCCACACCTATGTAATGTACTCGCCCCAGGGTCAGTGTCCTAGCTTACGAGACACGCGAAGGTAGACGTCATCTCAAAAATTACCCCGGATAACACTGAAGAATAGGGACTGCTTATGCTTCGGTCACAATTACTGTACGCCGGTGCCGGTCAGGACTGTAGCCCCGGCCGGGCTCCGAAGCCACACATTTGTCCCAGTGGACGGCCGGGTACCGTAGGGGTACCTCCCGGCGTGCTCACGGGTTGGAAACGGCGTCTTTTTGTTGTCGGGTCCCGGGATGATAGATAGATAGATAGATGGTTTATTGCGCAACAACTGCATTAGTGACAACGTATGGCAATGTATATACAACAAAAATTACAGTCTAATACTACACATATACGTTGTATTGCAACAATTTCAGTTACTACAATACTAGTGGAATCTACGGTAGCTAATAAAGGGAACTATAACATACATCAGATTGAATATTTCTATGCTACTAGCGACATAATATCTGTCAAAAGTTATTTAGGAATGGTACAGTTTCTTTTTTGCGTGGCGTTATAAATGTATTGACCTAGGTGGATAGATACATGTATGGAATCATGACATGATAAGAGTATATTGAAGGTGTCACCATTTGTATGTGGTAAAGATATAACGTTATTTGACTTACATGTGATTGATTGCATTAACCTTTGTCTTTCTTCATTGTATGTTGGACAAGTCATAATGAAATGATACTCATCTTCAATGCTAGTGTCATCTTGACATGAAGGACATAATCTCTGATCTGTTGGTATATTATAGTGGCGACCTTTTTCGGTTTCGAGGCAGTGTGCACTTATTCTCAGTTTAGTAATGCTATTCACAAAATTTTTTTTGTGAGTAGATAAGAGGTAGTTTTCCATACCAAACAGGGTTTTTATTTTAGAATACACTTTGAATTCATTGTTGTTTCTTACTTTTTGTCTCCTGTACATTCATACCCACTGGGTTCAATAAATGATACAACATGATATAATGATATGATGAATCTACACTACTCAAGAATCGTATTCTACTGCGTACATTCGGCTTCTTCTCGTTTCTTTGTGATATTAAAAATGTAAGAACAGATATGCTTTATAAATAAAGGTTTGTCTAGATTCATAAGGAATATAAATTTGTCTATATTACTTAGTTGCATGAAGTGGGGGAACATGGATTCTATTAGTCTGTAGAGTTCAGCTCTCTCTTTCTTATACAAACTACATTCTACTACAAAATGGTGTTCGTCTTCTAACTTATCTAGATTGCAGTATCTACATATTCGTTGTTCTAGAGGAGTGCGGTTATGTCTTCCGGTTTCGATGTGTAATTTGTGGCAACTGACTCGTAGTTTTGTGACGGCCGTCCTGTGCTGAATATTGTCAATATCCAGGTATTGTTCCATATTATAGGTGGATTTGAACAGTCTGTAAGACCTCAATTTGTTTTTAGTGGATCCACCTTTGTTATCATTATGTATCTCTCTTAGAAAAGTTTGAAAATAAATGTCTTTCAGACCCTGATTGATAGAATTGATAATTTGAGACGAATTTGTATTATGCTGTAGAGGACAATGG
>NC_049985.1:20545862-20550179 GCF_000003815.2 Branchiostoma floridae | reverse complement strand
TTTCGATAGGACAGATTTGGGGGCTTTTTTACAGAACCCCAGATTTCCGATCCATAGAGAATTATGGGCTTAACACAGGTATCAAAAAGCTTGTTTCTGACAGACAAAGGCGCATCGGCTTTGTCTAGGGATTGATTTATCCCGAACTAGAGTTCCACGACCCCATACCTTCGCCAAATGATCCTAGCCTTTACAACTGCTGTGTTAATTGTGTGTTTCCTTAATTATGCAAATAAGGTTCTCATTTGCATAAATTATATTACTTGATCATCTCCTCCACCAAACAACAGAGGTACACATCTATGTTAAGAAAGAAGGCTTTTATCGCATTTCCTGATAATTTATGCAAATGATGACATCATTTGCATAATTAATGTTCAACGATGTTCACCTGTACATAACTTCCAAATGCAACAAGTATGAAGTTCCCATCATTTACCAGAAGGACATTATGTTTATAGCATTTCCTCATTAATTATGCAAATTAGGTATTTATTTTGCATAATATATATCTGCCAATATTCTTTTCTCTCAGTTACAAATGTCACATGTTGCAATGGTCCTATACTGGAACCGAGCGTGTTTAGACAATTTCCTCATTAACTATGCAAATTAGATACTAATTTGCATAGATAATATGTAATTATATGAAGCATTACTCCAGCTATCGACATACAAAAAATCATGACAATCCGTCGACCCCTTCTTGAGTTATTCGCTTTCAAAGTCAGGCACTAAACCTGCCCTGCAGTTCTAAAACAAGCCGCTAGGGGCCCCAAACCAATACCACTCACTCTTGGCATCAAGAGCTGTCTACCACTAAAAAAATCATAGCCTAAGCATGTCCAGAACTCGAGATATCAAACCATGAAGTTCCACTGCAGTACCTTCCCAGGCCGCTAGGGGGCCCAAAATCTAATCGTTTTCAGGTCTCATCAAGACCTACACATACCAAATATCAATACAATCCAGCTAGGCGTTCTCGAGTTATGCTGGTCTTCTACACACACACACACACACACACACACAAACGCTACCCAAAATATAACCTTCTTGGCGAAGGTAATAAAGCTTTCAGACCCCTACTGTACAAGTGTTTGTTGTTCGCCTTGAAAGTACCCGCAGAATTGACAACAATACCTAAATAACAATAGTTTGTCACTATTTCAACAGGATTGTTCTTATACATGAAATACACATCTTTTGGTATACGACCACCCTTAGTGAAAACAATTATTTTTGTTTTCCTAAGGTTCACATTTAGGTGCCATGTTTGACAGTATTTTTCTATTCAAAGAACATTGTAGACCTTGTTTGGATTCAGAGAAAAGAACTAAATCATCTGCATACAATAGACAAGAGACACGCTTACTGTACATAGTTGGGGGTTACAAATATCATTATCAAAGACAGATGTAATATCACTTAAAAATAAATTGAATAAAGTTGGGCTTAAATTACATCCCTGTCTGACACCACAGTTTGTGACAAAAGGTTCAGTCAGACCTTGACTGTATTTCACACGATTTGTAGTTTTTGAATACATGTCTTTGATGGTTCGAAGAAAGTTGCCCTGTATACCTTATTTGTTTGATTTGTAAAGGAGGCCATTTCTCCAGACGGAGTCGAACGCTTTACTAAAATCTACGAAACATGCAAAGAGACGGGAATTTTTACTTAGATACTTGCTAACTAAAGTACTTAACACGAAAAGATTATCTGTAGTTCTAAAGTTCTTCCTAAACCCTGCCTGATGGGGTTTGAAAAGACTATTGTTTTCGGCATAACTAACTAAGCGATTGTTTAATATAGAGGAGAATAGTTTACCTAAGCAGCTAATTATGGAAATTCCGCGGTAGTTGTCTGGGAGAGATGGGTCGCCGGATTTGTGAATTGGAACAATGTGGCTAAGGGACCACTCCTGTGGGTAATACCCGTTTTGCAGACAATTGTTAAAAAGTTGCAGGAGTGGCGTTTGAAGTACCGATTTACCAAATTTCAACATTTCATTTAAGATCAAATTATTTCCACTCGATTTATTGTTCTTGAGGTTTGAAATGGCATTATATAATTCTTCTGAAGTTATAGGGGAATCTAGAACAGATGGATTTGTAGTGGAGGACGACGGATTTAGTTGACCCAATACTCACTGGCTGTACTTCCCACTGATAATGTTAGGTGGCGCTTCACTGTGGTAGAGCTGCTGTTCCAAACATGACGTTCCAAACATGATAAGCTATATGCCCAGGCCCGTGTGACTAAACCTGCATATAACAAAACCATTACAGTATTGTCACGTGTATGTCATATTGGAAACTCATTGGTAGAACGTGACTACAGATTTTTTAAGATGTTTGAGATGACTCTCGGCGGTCGGTAATTCAGGCGAAAATTTTCAAGCACAAAGAATTCTTGTACGAGGGCGCGGTTACAATGTCATTCCCTGTCTCTTTGCTCCGGCACAACTGAACAAACGTCACTGCAAGTTTAACTCTTATTCATGTATATTATCTGGTATCTAACCAGCACAGCTATCATACGAGAGACATGCAACGCGGAAAAACTCCAGAACTGAGAAACCAAAGACAAATAGTTTGAAGAAATCTTTCACATATACAGCAGTATCCGAATGGAACCAATTTGCACATGAGTTACAAACTGTGAGCACATCCAAGATGTTTAGACAGCAGCTAATGAAACACATGCGAAGCTCAGCTAATGGCACATGAGGTACTTGATAACTTTGATAAGGCACATGAGTTTTTTAATGATATTATGAATGACATGTTATATGCTATGTATGTTATGTGTTCAATGTTATGTGTATTTATTACCACTGGAATAGTAGATGTTGCAGACTGTGATAAGCTGTCAACAAATAAAGGAGTCAATAAACAATAACCAATTTTCTATTGTTTCCGTAAGTTACCCTCAGTACCGCCGGGGCCAGCTCGACCCTTCCAAAGCGCGGCAGTTTGCGAGCGGCCCCACGGGCTCGGTGATGACGGGCCGGCCGGTGAGAGAGACCAGGTGGGGAGAGTTCGACGCTGTGATCGTGGAAGTGGCGGAAAATGCGTACTACGCTAACCTGAATCTCCTGGCTTGTCCTTGTCCACTTTTATTGTGCCAACAATTGCTTTCACTATATTGTTTCACGCAAGTTCCTATTTTCAATGCTTAAAACCAGAGGAATATGACAATTTTCTACATAACTCACTCACTCACTGAATCACTCACTCATATACTCACTCCGTCGAGTTCCCTCGGAGTTTCTCCTTTACTAGTTAACTTCCTAACTACATGAGGCATAGATGATGAAACTTTTCTTCCATATTATATGAATTCTGAACCAGGAGCTTGTTTTATGCTTGGGAATAATCCGATAAACGAATATTGTAGTACTGCCTATCACATGACTACTGCTACATTATGAATTTGATCTGTACCTGTTTCTGTTTGTATATAAAATAAGCGGGTGAATAATGTGACAATCGTTACAGTTATTCAAAGAATTTTTACTTAACATAGACCCCCATATTTTTTTAGCATTAAGGCCCCCTTTCCACTAGACGGCGATCGATCCGCGCTCTCACTGCGACCTAAATAGGATACTAGTATGTGTAACCTTTGATTTCATACTTGGTATATCATACAGCAAGTTGTGACCGATGGGACAACAAAACACACGAAGTGTTAAATCGTTTCTTTACTATACAATTCTTTGAGTGATCTGTCAAATTTTAGGTCGCAGAGAGAGAGCAGCGAGAGCGCCGTCCTAGTCGAAAGGGGGAGTAGGTACTATAGCCACGTTCTACCATACCGCGAACTGAATAAATACATAGAACAATGGCATTGTAGCTGTTCCAATTCAAAGTGCTGTTTCTTAGCAACGGTTGCTAGGTAACTGATTTTCCCAGAATATAGCTACACTATTGACGCCTGTGCTATAGTAATTCAAGTTACAATGATAACATTTGGTCAAATCATACAACAAATATGTCTTATTAGCATGTTGTGCATATTGATTTGTCAAGACCAACATAATTTGTAAAAAAATGTTTGTTTTTTTGACAAAAATGTCTATTTTGGGCTCCTTCTGATTTTAAGTACATCGATAATCATTAAAATTTTCTTCAAACTACAATTATAGATTTCAATATCCCC
The DNA here is from genome assembly GCF_000003815.2 of Branchiostoma floridae. Classification (NCBI taxonomy): domain Eukaryota; kingdom Metazoa; phylum Chordata; class Leptocardii; order Amphioxiformes; family Branchiostomatidae; genus Branchiostoma; species Branchiostoma floridae. Next base: position 20,546,015 of record NC_049985.1, on the reverse strand, counting down.
TATTGGATGCACTATACTTTTAGCTGTTGACTTAGTCATAATTTTTTTGATTAAGATGGCCGTTTTGAGCTATTTTTGACCAAAAATTTCCATCTTGGGAGTGTTAAACTATGATAAAACAAAGCAGCATAATTTGAGTAATACTATCCCAAT
>NC_049985.1:20536731-20540728 GCF_000003815.2 Branchiostoma floridae | reverse complement strand
CTATCTATGCATATCTATGTACATGTACGTGTAAAAGTGGTTATAACATACCTTAGAATATCCATATTACATTCATATTATAAAATTCCACAAGAAGAAATGGATTTTGTTGAGAACGATTGCGCATATTTTATCATAAAAAGCCATGCTATGTGGATATAGTTGTTTAAAAAATGCAATGATAGCAAAGTTACAAGTATATGTATTGCACAATTTGTAAGAACTTGACCTTAGAGAAATATAGGTCGAATGTTCGAACCCAGGGAAGTCGACGATCGGAAGTTCGAGCCCAGCATGTTGGGAATTATTCTTCCTTCCTTTTTTTTCACACTTTCATTAATATCAATACAACGCCTTAAATTTGTTTTGCAACCAGGACATCTAAACCCGGCATTGGGATTTTTTTATCATCAGCGAGGGCCTGATGTCGGTCGCAAGAGGCAGAAATTTATTTGTATTGAATATGGCGGAAAATTGTTGACAGAAATTGTATTTCCCAATATCCTTTGCACAAATTCCTCACGTTGGCACCTTTCTTCCCGCCAAAATGATGAATACTTATTGTACAACTTGATGAAATCTCTTTGGTACAATGTATATATGTATCTCCTTTTACAGCTTTTCTTTCGTTGTGAACGAGCGAGAAGATATGTCTCCAGTCTCCAGAAAACCATGTTGTTGGCCCTGTTGAAAGGAGCTGTCATGCTCGTGGGGCAGCAGTTTATTAGCATATCTTTCCTGACCGGATTTCGCGGGTCATTTGCATGCGGCGCTCCCCTCTAGGGAGAATAAAAGCCACCCAAATACAACAACAACGTTACAATCTTGCCTCATCCTGAAAATGTATAATAATCGATATCCATCTACCACCCACTGAATTTTAGTCCTTACTTTCTTATCTCAGTTCCGTTTCTTTGTATTTCGCAGATCTTCAAAGAATAATTTAGCCACACAAAAACAACAGCCTGAAACAGCGCTGTAAAAATTTGATAATGTCAAATTCTCGGTAAAATAAAACACGTTTCATAGGCTTCTAACGCCCGCAGTACCGATTCCTTATATTCTCATTGATTTTATTTAAGTTTGCTTCATACTCCATTCCTTTTCGCTCCTTTTCGTTCCTTTTCGTTCCTTTTCGTTCCTTTTCGTTCCTTTTCGTTCCTTTTCGTTCCTTTTCGCACTTTCGGTACACCGGACAGGGGTCGTCATCCAATGCCCGACCGGCCCCGTGAAAATGCGGGTCGATTGTGAAGACGGAAAAAGCGGACGTGTCAGGTAAGCTAGGCTTTGCTGTTGTACTATAATCTTAAAACAGCCAAGGAGCTTTCCATCTTCAATGATTGAAAATGCCTTGCCAAGTAAGACCTACGTCAAACAATAAGACCTACGTCAAAACTTGGGCCCGGTCAGGCAGCTTTCTGGCAAGGAGATGATGATACATTTTGTATAAAATACACAAAATTACACACGACGTGAAGAGAATAGTCTCGGTTATCATTTGTGTATGTTTTTACGTATACATTTCTATTTTTCGTTTCCACAAACAGCTCGTCCGGGCCCCGGTTTGACCCCGGTTTGACGTTAGACTAACTAGAAGTAGTCTGTGGCCGTACATGTGTTGACTAAAGCCCCCCTTCAAACGAGACCAAGAATAGCCAGAAAGCCGTTGGAATGAAAAATTATTTTCTTTTCCTGGCAATTCGTAGTGTGTTCCAGAAATTCTCACTGCATTCCAGCTATTTGTGCTCGTTCTTTTGGCTGGCCCGAAAGTTTTTGACATGTTAAAAACTGTCGAGGTGCATTCGAAGTGGAGAAGTATCGAATGGCATTCAAAGTGGTTTCTAAGTGAATTTTAACAATTCCAACTGCAGTATGAGCGCATTCTACCGCATTTCAACATTATTCGAAACATTCTTATCTCATTCGATAGAGAACCGAAACGGCAAGCCACTTCGAATCCTACCAGAATGTGACCAAACGAATATCTGGAATGCAGTGAGAATACATCATGAATTCCCAGGAATAGAAAAAAATATTCTGACGGCATTTTTAGCTCATTCCTTCTCGTGTGAAGTTCTAGAGTCCATTCCAAGACACCATGCGGATGTTTGTGACCATTGTTTAGAATTGATTTTAAAGTTTTGTAATTATATGTCTAGGACATTTGATACTTAAGAAATATTTGTAACACTTTTTCAACTTTATAAATATTTCCCTGGTCCTGAAAAACTTTGGAAATATTCATCGTGTGGAATTGGATACTTCTAATGGTTTCTAAATAATGATAACAGCATTCTACCATTATTTACCATTTTGTACCATTTTCTACCATTTTTTGTAAATGGTTCAGTGGGCTGGGAAGATAGCAATTCACACATCCTTGCAAAGTATGGTTGGGTGCCATGCAACAATGGCCCACCACAAAGGATCCACCATTGCCCAGCAGTGAAATCTAAAAATATACAGATACAACAATAGGGCTTACTTTTATGGGGGCAATAAACTAATTTAACCATTTGGCCAGGTTTACCATTTTTTACAAATATTTGTAAATGTGAAATAATCACACAGAGGTTTCACAATTATTCTAAATAAAGATATTTTTATACAGTTACTTTCAAAATGTTTCTAAAATATTCAAAGGAATTCAAATATATGAGTACTTTCTTAGTCAATTTTTTGAAAATAATTTAATTATTGTGGCTCAGATATTCTTTTATTCAAAATAATTCAGACTAATTATAAATATCGCCTAAAAACCCTCATGGTGTCTTGGAATGGACTCTATTAGGTATTTTTTTTTTAATCAAACTTTATTCAATATTTCAGCATAATACACAATAGCACATACATACACATCACAATAAAAAAAAACATTAACATGAGTTATAACAGGACTGGGTGAGAGAGAGAGAGGGATAACAAGCGTTGATCATTGGTCTGTGATTGACTTAACAGGTGTATCTAAGGGATATCTATCATTGGCATATTGGCAAATTTAGCTTTAAAGTATTTCAAGTTTGGTTTCAAATCTTTCAAAAAACAGGTGTAAATTACATATTTGGCAATAAGGATACAATGTAAAAGCTTGTTGTCTCTATATGTTTCAGATATTTCATATATAATCAAGTTCTCATCTATGTTCAGATCTTGCTGTGTTTTGATTTTCCACCATGTACAAAAGTGTTTCCAGAAAAGTACAACTTCATGACAATATACAAAAAGATGCTCAATAGTGTGTTCTTCATTACAGTTATTGCATTTGTTGCTTTGTTTGATGTTAACTTTTTGTAGCCAGTTGTTTGTCGCAAGATACCGGTGTAGAATCTTATACTGAAAACATTGTAATTTTGTGTCTTTTGTTACAACAAAGGCATTCGTATATGCATTTTCAATGTTACCACTTCCTATTTTTTGTATAATGTTGTTATCTTGACCTGGTGATACAAATTGTTTCTGTATCAGAATATCATATATTTGCTTACATGTGAGGGTATGAGGGTCTATCTTATCTGTATAATGTATGATGTTTTCAGGATTACATTTTCTTCTATCTTTTTTAACTACTTCTTTCCATTTCTGTGGTATGGCTGTTTTGAGTGAATTGTATTTTAACACATGACATGGATTGATTTCTATACCATATGTGTTGTGTAGATCAGTTATACTGTAAAAGGTTCCATCGTTTTTTAACAAATCATTGAAATATATAATGCCTGCGTTAGCCCATGTTTTATAGTATACAGATGATGTTCCAATTACAATGTATCTATTATTCCATATAATTTGCGAACAGATTTGTTTGTGTGAGAGTGGTTCATGCTGTATTACTTCTTCCCAAGAGGATATGACATCTTTATAGAACAATGGTAGGTTGGACAAGTCTAGCAGTATACATGAAAAATCACATTTGAATGATAAGAAACCTCCCCATTTTGAGAAGAGATTTTCTTTTTCCCTTAGTGGGTCTGTAATAAGCCTTCTTACCCATGTTGCC
>NC_049985.1:20528291-20536392 GCF_000003815.2 Branchiostoma floridae | reverse complement strand
GCTTTTATGGGTGTGCAGGGCCAGCGTGTTGGTAGTGGTTTGTCTTCTCTATTTTTGTTAGGACCCACCCACAGAGCATCAGCTTTCTTAGGGTTTAATTCTAATCCACTACATCTTTTAAACAAGTGTAAAGTATCTAATAGTCTGCCTGCAGAGTCCACGTCTGCTAGAAGGGAAGTCATATCATCTGCGTACATGGATATTTTATGAGTTTTGCCATAAACCTCTAGTCCTCGAATATTAGAGTCAGATCTGATTTTGCATGCAAGTATTTCTAGCCCGATAATGAATAGAGTGGAAGATAGGGGGTCGCCCTGTCTCACCCCTCTCTGTACATTGAACCATGGGGAACTGTAACCATTGTTAACCACGCAACTTTTTATGTTATTACAGTCAAACCTGTATTAGGGGCCACCTCTACAGAGGAGCCACCTGTCCATAGTGGCCACTTTTCGTCGGTCCCTTGGGTATCTTATCTACAAGTTGCCACCTCTATACAGAGACCACCTGTCTATAGTGGCCACATTTGTCTGGTCCCTTGAGTGGCCGCTATAGACAGGTTTGACTGTATATAGAAGCTTCACCCATCCAATCATATCTTCACCAAAGTTCATAGTTTTCAGTGCTTTGATTATAAATGACATTTCAACACTGTCGTAAGCTTTTTTGAAATCTAAAAACATGATCAATCCTGCGTTGTTTTCTTTATCACAAAAATCTATAGTATCCCATATGCGTCTTATATTGCTACCTATGTATCTTTGTTTTATAAAGCCGGTCTGATCTTCATGTATTATGACTGGAAGTAAGGGTTCTATTCGTAATGTAAGTTCCTTGCTTATAATTTTTCTTGCTCTTTTGCCTTGTTCGGTGAGTATAAATTTGTTAGACATAAGTCTGAGTCATTCATTTTGGTGTTTGCAATTAGGCCACGCTGATTTGATTATATGGATGACATCCGCGCTCGCACCAATTTTCGGCCATTTCCAAAAAAAAAAGTTTTCGACCACACAATAAATTGTGCAAAGCAGCTGTAAAATGAGCACAAATATTCCGTAGATTGAAAAAAGAAGTATAAGAAACAGATAACTAATGCCATATATAGAATGCCAAAATGAATCTAAAGTCAAAGAATAAGATGTGAAAGGACGGAAAGAAAAAAATCTATTGTTGGTTGGGGGAGGTGCCAGTACAGAAAATTCAGGTCCAGAGGATCATGGTATACCATACTATGTGTGTGTAGTCCTATGTTCAACCTTCCTGGCCACTTTGATTTCATACTGAAGGCAACTTTTTTTTTTGCCAAACTTTTTTTTTATTCGCTCGCTCGCATCAGTTTTGGAGTTCCCGGAGGATGTCATCCATATAATCAAATGAACATGGCCTTATGTATCTCCCATCTTCATCAGCTTCTCTGTTTTCAATTTCGATACTTAACTTTGGATTGAATAGAATCATAACTCCCTTACTATGTGGTGAGCCATGGCTGTACAATATTTGCCCTCCCCATTCTGTAGTCCATTGCTTTTCATTTTCTTTGACTGAAAATGTTTCTTGCAGAAAAGCTATGTCTACATTTTTGTCATGTATCCACCTGAATATTTTCCTTCTTTTGAATTGATTATTTATCCCTCTTACATTTAATGTTATGAATGTTATTCGAGTACTTTGCATTCTGTTAGCAGTAGGAATCTTTCCTTCCCCTATTCTCTCTTTGACCTGGTAGGTATGAGTTAACCATTTTGTAGGCAAAATAACACAAGTACATTGTAAAAATAATACCTAAAACTAATGATGATAATAATCTGACGTTGAAAAGCACTGGCACTAGTATCAGAATCCATGGTTTGAGACAATTACACACTAACAAAAGCTTACTTAGCAGATTAAAACAAAGAAAGTTCAGTTCTGATACTGTCTGAACTGACCCTATACGTTGCATTATGTACATTCTGTTCTTGACCTAAGTTTTTCAAATGCCAGCATACTCGCGTGTGCGGTCTGAGATGACTAATTTGTCAAATCTGATGTATGCTAACTGTCCTCTCTCTCTAGCTGCACGTAGAGCTGGCTGGAGCTCCTTTCTCTTCCTTCTAACTCTATCAGAAAAGTCTTCATTCACATAGATTGAAGTCCCTTTCAGCATTTTGGCTTTCCCGAGGATGGTTTGTTTGTCCTTATAGCGGAGGAACTTTGCGACGATTGGACGTGGCCTCTCTCCTGGCTTTCCATTTCTGTGTGCCCTCTCAATCTCAATGTTGACTGGGTTTATGTGCAGCTTCTTCTTGATCACGTCCTTAACTTTCATCTCAGCTTGCTCCCACGTTTCCCCTTTCTCTTCTTTGATGCCATCAAAGATCAGATTATTTCGTCTTGATTGGTTTTCGATGTAGTCTAGTTTTTCGGTGAGACCTGTGGACACATCGTCGTTGCGAGATGCAATATCCTGTTCTAACTGCTTTATCTTCTTCAGATTGCTATCCTTGTCGGCCTTCAGGTCTTTCAGTTCATCTTGGGAAAACTGTAAGCTGGATTTCAAATCCTGCATTTCTCGCACTAGGCTGTCCATTCTTTGGTTAGTAGAGTCAGTAATTATTTGCACGAAAGATCGAAAGTTCTGTTCTTGTCTGTCTAAAAGGTCCTTGTAGTACAGTTTCTGTTGGTCTAACAGTTCCTTCATGAAAGTGACACTCACAAATTCTACATCTGGATTGGTATTAGTCTTTTTAGGAGGCATCTTGATGGAATCTTAGGTATCTTCTCCGGTAATGTTTGTAAGTCTGCACACCTGGGCGGCTGCGTAATTGCGTGTGAGTGGGTGGGGGGCGCTCTGAAAAAGACAATCAGAAAGCCCGGCAACCAACTAAAAATAGAATAGAACAGCGATATGGTGTCAGTATAAGAGATCCTTAGAAACGGGAAGGAAACCTACCGGCGGGGGCTCCCAAAAGGAGCCCGCTGCGGTTGAGACGATCGCAAGACGGCTAGACGTGGCTTTTGTGGGGTAGCTATGGTGTCTCCCGGGAAATGCTTGGCTTCAGTCTCGTCAAATTTTTCTAGTACGGTGGGTGTTCCGTCAAATGTTCTGTACCATTGACTTCAGAAGAACGCCTTCTAACAGATTTTGCGGTAATGGATGCTGGATGGCAAGTTTTGAACATAAAAATTGACAAAGTTGGCTGGAGGATGATGAGCTTAGATAGAAGCAGCCGCCATTTTCGTTACGTCATCAGTCTCCTATTAGGTATAGATATAAGTGTGAATGTGGCACGAATTTTGCAAATACTTCATTCCGGCTGGTTCTGCTTGATTCCTGCTAATTCGGTTACAGTATGAAGGCTCTATTGACTAAAGCAATGGGTTAAGTTTGAGAGAAAGGGGGAGAGGTTGCCATTTTGCGTCAATAATACTTCTTTTTAACATCCCACGTGTACTGCGCTCTTTTGTTCGGAATCAGAGCAAGGATGTTTCAATCATACTGAAAACCTGTACTAGATTATAGCGCGAACGCCAGAGGCAAAAATCCAGTACAGGTTTTCCTATAAATATTTCATTGTGGATAAATACAGTTAGTACTGCAGTTATATGTAATTGTCACTCGTTCGACTTGTTTTGATTCCTATTTTTCTACCACAGAACCTGATACTAGCTCTAGTTCAAACTAGACTCCAATAATCTAAATTGTCATTTGTGATTAAAACACTTTTAGGGCACAAATGAAGTGACCAAGAACATTGCTGTACCCCACACGGTCCCCACATGAACTGTTTGTGTCGGGTCGTAATAACAATTTATGGATTCCATTTTCCATGTCAAGACAGAAGATTCCATTTTCCATACATTTCGTCTGTGAAACTATCCAGAAAGTTCTTCATAAGAATTGAATTTACCTCTTCTTCTTTCAGATTTCACAGTGTTCCAGCGTTTGTTTTTGCGCTCGACCAAGAAGTCGACGTTCCCAACTACGGGCGGGTGAAGGTAGACATCGCTTCTGGAGGGGCGTTCTACGCCTTTCTCCCTGACAGCTCTCTCGGGCTAGATCTCCGTACAGCTCCTATTGAAGCTGTGAGGAGCGCCGCTATAGCAGTGACAGAAGCCGTGAAGAAGGCCGTGCCGTTACGCCACCCGGAGCACCCGGAAATGGCGTACTTGGACGGGACGATCATTACGGACGGGCGGGACGAGTACGACCAGACGCCGACGCTTCAGACCAGTGTGTTCGGCGGGTTTTTCGTGGACCGGTCTCCGTGTGGATCGGGCACAACGGCAAGAGTTGCTATTCTGGTGAGATGGAAGACAAAAAGAATAAGAGCCTCTATCACTCTCACTCATCTGAAAGGTGGACTCTCACTGAACTTGGGGAACTGGTGTGGCACTGTGGGGTTCGTTCACTGCGGCACTGTCTTGCTATTTTCGTGAATTTTAATGATTTAGATATTGCGTAATACTTAGATGACAACAAAATGCACAAACGGAAAAATTCGTTCTTATCCCTTAAATTTGTTGAGTCATATACGGTCCCGTAGTGCCGCACCGATGCCGTAAGTACAGTGAGAGTCCACCTGAAGAAACACCTCCACTTGGTCCAGTCTGCCGCTACTCTCGGTGCTTCGTCGAAGGAGATGTCCGTCTCCCTCGCTTCTCTTTTCTCATTTCATCTTAAGGTTTATTTTGGTACGCTTCTGAATCTTTTGTCCTGTGGTGCTCCTCTCTGTGTGATTTCTGGTGACATGCGACAAGTATGACCCAAGTCACCCAACTCTCTCCATCTGTAGGTTTTTATCACTTTATCAACTGACTTGAAACCTGTGTAGTTTTTTGTTGGCGACGCCTCAGGGGCGAGCCAAATGGTATATATCATATTCAGTCTGCAAAAATTCTAGGAATTGCACAGGCATGTTTCCACAGGCATGTATGTAATATTAGCCTGGCATGTTCACAGGCATGTATGGAATGTTAGCCTGCCATGTTCACAGGCATGTATGGAATGTTAGCTTCGATGAATGTGAAATGGAATTTGGTTCATGTCCGTGGAAGCTGGTATCAGGGGTCAGCTCAGGTCAATTGATAGGGAATGCCATATACCATAGGTAGACAGGAAATGTTACATATTGAGGTCAGAATCCTGAATGATGGCAAATGGTAATTCAGAGCCAAATGTAATTTTCATGGCATATACTAAAGGTATATCAAGGTCACACACACACACTCACGCACGCACGCAAGCACGCACACACACTCTCACACACACAAACACACACACAAAGAAACACACACACACACAGTGTTCAAAATCTTTTTTTGGTAACATGCAAAATTGCAAGCACAAGGACATGTATGGATGGTGGGCAAGCCAGCCATGCACTGAACAACATCCTGCCAGCATATATGGCTGCTTTTTTGGGCACATTCTTACACTACTCTGGCTGGAATTCCAATGCATTCTTGCACTACTCTGGCTGGAATTCCAATGCATTCTTGCACTACTCTGGCTGGAATTCCAATGCATTCTTGCACTACTCTGGCTGGAATTCCAATGCATTCTTGCACTACTCTGGCTGGAATTCCAATGGCACTGCCCAATATTGCCTCCTTCGCTGGAATTCAAACATTGCCACTGGAATTCCAACATTTCCACCTTCACTAGAATGCCAACACTGCCTTGGTGGAATGGGGAATGTGGGATATGCTGGCTCCCTTGGCGGAATGTGGAATGTTGGACATGCAGGCTCCGTTGAGCAGGGCAAGGAGGTTACTCTTTCGTATGGGAGGTAATCGGTGTAGCACTGAAAACAGTGGACTAAAATCTCAGAAAAGCCAGAACCTCGGTAGTAATGCAACTGCAGTGGTGGATTGTCCAGTCGTGGTGCAGAGGGAGAGAGAGCTGTAGTCTATATAATGAAGAAGAGGATTCTGTATACTTGCATCTTCAAGACAGAGGGTGGTTTTATGGGGAAGCTAGAGGATGGTTTGCTGTGTCTGTGACGTAGGTAAAAGCCAGAGGGAGGTTCGTGCATCGACTGTTATTGCTATGGGTGGTGAGGACGTACATTGTGGGGAAAGTTCAATCGTCAAGTTATCCCAAGGACTGGAATATTACGAAGTAGGACAGCCATGTGGATTAGGTGCAAGAAAGTCATTCAAGGACTGAAGTGCTGGAAACAGTTGGTTCTTCCTTTTTTTTATTCTCCACTATACACTGTTTAGTGCTGGCTGTAAGTTAAGACTACTGGCAGACCAGTGTGCGTTACCAGGGATAGTACATTTCTGCTGGCTGTAGGTTTATGTTACAAGTGGGCTAGGTGCTAGGGTTAGTGCGAAAGGGAAGTAGGGGTCTATCCACGCGCGCCTACCTGCCAAACCCGTTCCAATGCTATTTCCACATCATTTTGCGCTGGTCAAAAAAACCTGCAACACCCACCGTCGCCATGGCAATGTATTTTCTTTCCATTGCCAATCTTATTTGAAATTATATTTGGCCAACAGATTTTCAAGGTCCGGCGTAAATATTTTTTTTTTTTTTTTTTTTTTTTTTATTCAGTAGTACGAACCAACACAACACAACACAACACATCAAAACAAAACAAAGGGACATCAACTTGTCCCAAACCGTAACTCAAAACAGAAATAAACTGAGGTATTGATGCAAATCATTGGATACAGAAAGTGCCCCATTTGCCTCGGTGCTTCTCTAGATTTCCCCTTCTCATTGCAATCAAATACTCTACTTCTTGAAAGAAATGGACGTACTTAATAAAGGACTGGGAACTTAAGTGTCCGCACTGTCTTCTTTTGTATATGAACAACTTAGCTAACAAGATTATAAGATTACCAATTATAGGGGCCCCCCGATTTAAGTTTCCAAAAATAACATTGAAAGAGTTAAGGTTTAAATGTTGTCCTGTTTTTTCATGAAACCAAAATTTAACATCATCCCAAAAAGAAATCAACTGAGGGCAGTCCCAGAAGACATGACAGTATGTTTCTTCTTCTAAATGACAGAATGAGCATAAAGGACTGTCTACAAGTTTCCATATGTGTAAAAGCCTATTAGTGGGCAAAAATTTATGAAGAAGTCTGTATTGAAAATATCTTGTTACTGGATCTATAGTACTAAATATCAAAGAAGTATAAACTATTTTCCAGGGAATAGGTGTATCAAAGAGGTACAGCCATGATATTTGTACATTGTATGGACTATCAATAAGGTTTTCAGAAACAAGAAAAAACTTATACATATCCCTATTAATCTTAATTCTAGTTAACCATTTACTATTGAATTGTTCAGGTCTACATACACAGATGGAGAAGTTTCCTAAAAGTCTAGCTTTCCAGCTTGTTGGTATTGCCATAGTTAATTGAATATAAGTATAGTTGCTACATATATGACCATATCTATCACAAAATTCATCATATGTCATTATTATATTATCATTATTCAAAATGTCATTCAAAAATATTATATGTCTATTAACAAAAGCCATATATAAAATAGGTTTTCCTTCAATAATAATATTTTTATTCATAAATAGTATTTGTTGCTTGATCTCAGTAGGACTTGTGGGGGGTTTGTATTGATATTTATACCATGCATTCATAATTTCCTGTAAAAATGCGCTTAGTTTCTGTCCTTGTACTGACTGTAGTTGGAAAAAAGGGAATAAAGTAGTTCCAAAAGATGGGTGCTTTTGCAGTGTCCATGAAGTAAACCATTCAGGGTTGAAGTAAAGCTTTGGTACCCAGGAGGACTTAATAGAGAGGGCAAAGGCAAAAAGGTTAATAAGGTTTAAACCACCATTTTCAACAGAGTTATAGAGAGTTTTTCTACTCACTCTCTCAGGACCTCCACTCCAGATAAACGCAAAGACTTTTTTCTCATATTGTGTAAAGAATGACTTATCTGGCATTTGGAGGGCCTGGAAGAGATAAGTAAACTGGGGGACAATTAAAGAATTAATAATAGTTATTTTTCCATATAGTGATAAATTTCTACCTTTTCATGCGTACAAAAGTTTGTCTAGTTTGTCTAAACGAGTTTCAAAGTTAATATTAATAATGTTGGACATATCTACAGGAATGTGTATTCCTAAAATTTCCACAC
>NC_049985.1:20526290-20528068 GCF_000003815.2 Branchiostoma floridae | reverse complement strand
AACAGATAACCAGACAGTTAGGATTATTACGATCTTAATAGCTAACATTTCAATGCACAAATAAATAAATACGGACTGAGTGGACAGCCTTGCCTTACTCCGCGGTGTAATGTAAAGGGTTGTGAGAGATACGCATTGTTTAAGACAGAACTATTTATATCATTATACAAAACTTTTACCCATCTAATAAACTGTGGACCAAAATTAAAGAATTCCAGTGCTTTTATAATAAAATCCCATCGTAATGTGTCGAAAGCTTTTCGAAAATCTGTAATGAATATAAGGCCTGGTTTTTCTTCTTTATCATAAAAATCTATAGTATCAATTAAACGTCTAATATTATCCCCGATAAATCTTCCCTCTATGAAACCAGTTTGATCTTTGTCGATAATATCTGTTATCACATTTCTAATTCTCAAAGCTAAACATTTTGAGAGAATCCTTGTGTCACAGCAGAGTAAGGTCAAGGGTCTCCAATTATCTAAAAGGGTGGGATCCTTATATTGGCCATTAGTACCCTGTTTTAACAATAAAGATATAATACCTTGCTTCTGAGTATCTGACATAAAACCTTGTGACAAAGAATAATTAAAAGATTCAAGCATTGGGACTTTAAAGACTGAAAAGAAATGTCTGTAAACTTCACATGGTATGCCATCTATGCCTGGGGATTTTCCATTTGAGAAGGAGCTAATTGCATTAAACAGTTCATCTTCAGATATAAACCCCTCACATGACTGCTGTTGATCAGTTTGCAGCTGTTTATCATATTCAGTAGGGAAAAATTCTTGGGTGTTTTGAGAGGTTAAGGGTTCTGGAGGGTTTTCAAAGGAGTAAAGGGAGTAGTAAAATTTAGCTTGTTTCTCTAAAATTTCCTCTGGGTTACATGTATAGGTTTCATCTGAAATTTTCAATTTCTGAATGTTTTTCCGGGTATAATTCCTGTGGACTAGGTTCATGAAGTATTTGGTACATCTCTCTCCCTGCTCCATCCATTTAGCTCTAGATCCAATTAAAATACCCTGCATACGTTTATTATAAAGTGACTCAAGCTCTTTTTGTTTCTCTTCTAAACTGTCAATGAGAGCACTAGAGGGAATAGATGTACTGTCTATTTGACTATGCAATGCATTAATTTGATCTGTTAATTGTTTCTCCTGTAATAGATACTGTTTCTTTTTCCAGCTGGAGTACTTTATACAATGGCCTCTAAAAAAGCATTTTGCAGCCTCCCAGACAATATGAGGATTAGCAGTTGCTCGATTGATTTCAAAAAATTCAGTCATAATTTCAGTAGTTTTTTGACAGAAAAGTCTATCTTCCAACAAAGATTGGTTAAACTTCCAGTAACCCTTTCCTCTGGGGAATTCAGCCGTCACAAAGGATAATGCAATTAGCTTATGATCTGATTTTAAACTTTCAGCTATAACACACTTATTAACCCTGTTAATCAAAGAAAAACTAACAAGAAAGTAGTCTATTCTACTAGCTTGTAGTCTGCGACGCCATGTATATCTAGTTATGTTTGGATTTCTATATCTCCATATATCATACAAGTCAAATTTTCCCATCAGTTCTGAAATAGCATCATAGCTTTTAGGGTGGTATGTTCTGTGTGTAGAGAACCTATCTAGTAGTGGATTTTGCACTGTGTTGAAATCGCCTGTCATAATTAAATTTTCATTACATACATCAAAACAATCTATTACATTGGATAAATTGGAAAAAAATTCAGGCGAGTCTTCATTTGGCGCATAAATATTAACAAGACAAAATCG
>NC_049985.1:20519722-20526190 GCF_000003815.2 Branchiostoma floridae | reverse complement strand
TTTGATAAATACTGGGACTAACATCATTTTAAATATGGATGGCTGTACCTCTTTGTTTTGAGGTCCCATGAGAAAAGATCATGGAACCTCCCCACTCATTCTGCCATCTAGTTTCATCCTGATTTGTAGAATGTGTTTCCTGAAGACAAAATATATTATATGGCTTGTCTCTTAACCATGTAAAAACTTCCCTGCGTTTAATATGATTACCAAGTCCATTAGAATTATAGCTAGAAATCTGGAGTTGTACCTGAGTCATGTCTTCTATGGAGGGTCTGGTATGAAGGAGGATCTGTTGAGGGCACCAGAGGCAAAGGGGCAAGGTGGCATACTAATGAAAACAAACAAAACTAAACAAAAGTTAACAGTGGAACTCAAAGATAAAACAACATATGTATCGGGTTGGTTCGCTACATTAAACATATATGATATCAACATTTTCTCACTTGCACACACTTCTGATCTTACTAGACTTATCATATCATATTGGCGGCTTCCCACTCCTTGGTCATTATAATAATAAACAAAATTCTTAATCAATATCAATCAAATCACCATACTCACAAAATTCAGGAAAGCAGAGAGCTAACCAGGAGATGGTAGTGAAATACAAATCATAAATAAACCAAATACAAGGAGACAAATTCTACAAGAAAAACATATGGCCATCTCTGTGTGGAATCAAGAACAGCAAAATCATAATAGAATAGCAACAAAATCATATGCACTGAACTATTCCATAAACAGATAACAAAATCAACAAAATCATAACATATATTCTCAAATAAGTGAAACATTGAATAAATGAAAATTTATAGCAGAGGGCCAAGTGTTATCATTTCACTACACTGCTTGCAGGAATTTTTTACATTCATGCCCTTGCATTCACATTCCTTTCTAACACAAAAATGATATACATTATGTGTCAATAGGAAGACTTCTTTAATAAACCATTTCACATTGATTCTTCAGTTTAAACAATAGACAAGGTTCACATAAGTATCAATATACAACATACTGATGAAGCTGAGTCAGTTAAAGAGATGAGACAACATAATCATGTGGGTTTTGTCTCCTCTGCTGACAGAACAACTGGTGCAACATTCAAAGGACAAAAGGAAAGATTAAGCTATTCCGACAGTGTATCATTCAAATGATACAGGGTAATATGCAGCGATCTAAAGGGTGTGTCATTCAAATGATACAGGATAAGATACAAGAATCCCAACTGGTGCAACATTCAAAGGACAAAAGGAAAGATTAAGCTATTCCGACAGTGTATCATTTAAATGATACAGGGTAATATGCAGCGATCTAAAGGGTGTGTCATTCAAATGATACAGGATAAGATACAAGAATCCCAACTGGTGCAACATTCAAAGGACAAAAGGAAAGATTAAGCTATTCCGACAGTGTATCATTCAAATGATACAGGGTAATATGCAGCGATCTAAAGGGTGTATCATTCAAATGATACAGGATAAGATACAAGAATCCCGACTGGTGCAACATTCAAAGGACAAAAGGAAAGATTAAGCTATTCCGACAGTGTATCATGTAGATTATACAAGGTAATATACAGCGATCTTGGGGGTTTATCATTCAAATGTAGGTTTATATAGGTTAAGATACAAGAATCCTAATGGTGTAGCATTCAAGGAACAGAGGGAAAGACTAATCTATCCTGACGGTATCATTCAATGACAAGGGGTAATATATATCTTTTATTGCAAATTCATGCCCATGGGGCTAATTGCAAGTGAACAAAATCAAATACATGGAGTGATTGAAAACGGGTAAATAATTCTAAATTCTAACATACAAAGATTAACTGATTGTATGTCCATACAGAATGTCGAGTGCGATTGTAAAACCTACATTGCTATTGCGGGGTTTGACTTGAAAATGAAATGTCCCACATTTTCTATCATATATAGATTGATTCGATGATCTGAGCAGAAGGTGTGTCCTTTGTGTGTTTTTTTAGAAATGAAAAGTTTGGTGTGATGTCGGACTGTGTGTTTCTTTCAGCATCGAATCGGGGACATTCACAGATGAAATATGTTTCATTTTCGACTGCATTCGTTGTGCACTGCTTACAAATTCTTTCATGAGCAGGTAGCTTTTTATATCTTCCTTTCTCTATTTCTAATGAGTGCGAACTAATTCTTAACTTACACATTGTTGAGCGGAATTCAAAATTGCTTTGGTACAAGTAGTTTTCCATGTCGTATGCTGTTTTTAAGTTTTTGTAAAATCTAAGTTTTCCTTCGTCTACGGATAACTTGTGAAAGAAACTTTGAATGTAAATGTCAATTAGTCTTTACTCCTTTTAATATACAGGAATAGCCGTTGTCTAAGTTTACATCAACTGGGTATATACCAAGCTCTGCTCTACATACTGAGTTACTAGAACTTCTTTGTACTCCGAGAATATACAACGATCTAGAGGGTGTATCATTCAAATGACGCAGGGGAACATACATTGATCTAAAGGGTGCATCATTCAGATGATACAGGTTATCAAGATACAAGAATCCCAACTGGTGCAACATTCAAAGGGCAGAGGGAAAGACTAAGACTAAGTTGCCTCGTACACATTCCCTTCTGAATCTTTGTTTTATAATCTAAAAGTAATGACTATGTATGATATAAACAAACTACAAAGTTGTCTTTTCGTCCACAAAACAATAAACAAGTTCCTGTGTACCAAAGCAATTCTATGGCCTTTTCTATCACTACAGCACTGGACAGTGGAACAACCTAAATCAGATCCAAGTAAAAACGCCAAGTTCAAATGCCCGCAAAGTTGGAATAGTTTGAATCAAAATATCTGTTCTCCCCCTGCACGTCCTTTCATCCTTTAATTTGTTTTATCTTTTTTAAAAATTGTGCAAAAAAATAAATCAAATCAATTAAATCAAGATATCCCGACAGTATGATACAGAATAATATACAACGATCTAGAGGGTGTATCATTCAAATGATGTAGGTTAAGATATAAGAATCCTAGCATAATCCTAGCATAGGTGTAGCATTCAAAGGACATGGACCTGAACCGGACCTGAATTTTCTGTACCGGTACCCAGCCCTAATGTTTAGTGATATAGGTTGATGGATTTGTTAGTACTCAATGTAATCTGTATTTCTATTATATTTTATCTGACCTCCCTCATGACCTCAATGAAAAGCGGCCTGCTGGCCGATTTGAGCTTCTCGTGAATGAATAAAGGTTCAAACAAAAAGACAGAAGGAAAGACGAACATATGCCGAATCATTCAAATGAGAAAGGGTAATATACAGCGATCTAAAGGGTATATCATTCAATTGATACAGGTTAAAATACAAGCATCCTAAAAGTGTAACATTCAAAGGACAGAGGGAAAAACTAAGATATCCCAACAGTGCATAATTGAAATGACACAAGGCAATATACAGCAATCTAGTGGGTGAATCATTCAAATGATACAAGAATCCTGAAGGTCATATTCGTTCATATAAATTGACAGTTGTCCTCCCGTCGAAACTTTGTCATTGAAGGAGGTAATACGGATAAAACAGCGCCTTTCTACAACTGTGTCTTATAAATTGACACAGTTGTCCTCCCGCCAGTCGAAACTTTCTGTTATCAAAGGAGGTTAATATGGATGGAACAGCGCCTTTCTACAACTGTATCATATATAATAGTCTTTCCCGGGGAGTTTGTCCTTTGAATGTTGCACCAGTTGGGATTCTTGTATCTTATCCTGTATCATTTGAATGATACACCCTTTAGATCGCTGTATATTACCCTGTATCATTTGAATGATACACTGTCGGAATAGCTTAGTCTTTCCCTTTGTCCTTTGAATGTTGCACCAGTCGGGATTCTTGTATCATATCCTGTATCATTTGAATGATACACCCTTTAGATCGCTGTATATTAACCTGTATCATTTGAATGATACACTGTCGGAATAGCTTAGTCTTTCCCATGGAGTTTGTCCTTTGAATGTTTAACCAGTTGGGATTCTTGTATCTTAACCTGTATCATTTGAATGATACACCCCCTAGATCGCTGTATATTGCCCTGTATCATTTGGATGATACACTGTCGGAATAGCTTAGTCTTTCCCATGGAGTTTGTCCTTTGAATGTTGCACCAGTTGGGATTATTGTATCTTAACCTGTATCATGTGAATGATACACCCCATAGATCACTGTATGCACATTGTGTATTACCCTGTATCATTTGAATGATACAGTGTCGTCGGAATAGCTTTAAGGCTTTTCCAGAATTCTGGTTCAAATACAGTTAAGTTATATGAGGATATATATATATATATATATATATATATATATATATATATATATATATATGGTAGATCTGTGGAACTTCTTGTATATATATATATATATATATATATATATGGCAATATGACAGATAATATTCAGAGGTAAAACTTTCATTCGGTCACTTGTAGTGCAAAGTCTCGGGTCAGTTGGGATGAACCAATAAGGTTTAATAAGATAACTGATAAAACCTAGATCTGGTCTGTTGCTGTCTTAAGTGTTTTGACTGAGATACATACGATTCTCCAAACTGAGGGCACTCAATCGGTAATCACTGGTAGAGTATTGCGTGTTTTGTTTTGGGTAGTTGGTTGGATCCGGAAGTATCACATCGGTCACCTGGAAACCCCCATGCAGACCGTAAAACACGAGTTACGCTCGCCAAAATGAGTACTTAGAAGGTCAACTTTGACGAAACGAATCTCGTCTTGAACTACTTTTTGAAATCTCAACTGACCTACACACGGTTGTCTGACTCTTTTAGATCACGGGGACACATATAATAGCTCGATTTGACGTATCGCGATTGTGCTACGACTTATTGAATGGAGTCTTCTATGTACTCAAAATGGCGCGCCACAGTTCCTACGTGGCCGCCATCTTGTTTTTCCTACTAGTCCTTTGTCCGGCGTAAATATTTATTTTGAAAAACAGTTTGTGTTTGACAAGAAACTTGTATTTGTTGGCTACGGTAGTGACGGAAAAGAAAAGAGAAGGATGATACAGAGAGATAACCCAGTACCTCAATAGGAAACTTCACTATTGACCTCACTTTGAGCATGAATTATCGTTAACTAAGCAACATATAGCAGAATTTTTACCTGCGAATTTTTCGTTTGTTTACAGCACCGCCGAGGCCAGCTCGACCCGTCCAAAGCGCGGCAGTTTGCGAGCGGCCCCACGGGCTCGGTGATGACGGGCCGGCCGGTGAGAGAGACCAGGTGGGGAGAGTTCGACGCTGTGATCGTGGAAGTGGCGGGAAATGCGTACTACACCGGAACCGCAGAGTATACAGTCGAGCCGGACGACCCGCTGAAAAATGGCTTCCTTGTCAAGTGATTGTCAGCGTAATAAGGGCCACGCTGATGTTTCTGTCGATAATCCATCTTCCCATCAGCTTGTTACCTCCATGAAATGTTCGTATAACAATTTGCACTAGCATTTTGTCTGTCTGTCTGTCTGTCTGAGAACAAGAACGGCTGAATGGTGGTGTGTGACAAACCCTAAAAATGATTAGATTTTAGACCACCTTGCGTGTTTTCTTGGCACTGCAGTGAACTTCATATTTTGATATCTCGCGTTCTAGACATGCTATGGTCACAATTTTGGAGTTTAAGATCATAGTTCTTGTGGTTTGGAAGAAGCGACTTGAGTTTGAGCCCCTTAGCGGCTAGTTTTAGAATTGCAGGGACTTTTTTGTTAAAGGTTTCTGAAGAGGATGACTCCAGACAGGAATGCAGTCAAATCAGCCCAAGCGACCACCTCTTCTCAGCGACCACCTGGCCATTACGACTGCTTTTTCTCGGTCCCGAAATTTTTCCCATTAACGTAAGCATTAAGCAACCTCTTCACAACGACCACCTGGCCAACGCGACCGCGACCGCCAAAAATTGGGACCAAATCCTTGCCCATAACGACCGCGTCATTTTCAAATCCTGAGGTTTTCAATGATAACTAGCACAATTTTGTGCCGTATTCGGCCAGTTTGCGTCGGATTTTGACTACCATTACGATGTTATGTTCAAAATGGCGGTGGATGTACGTGCGTGTGCTTGCTATTTGCAAGTAAACACAACGGAAACCATTTTTAAACCATTTTAAAAACGATGCAACTGACCGAATCGACCGCTTTTGCCCGGCTTCACATGGGCCTCTTGGGCAGGTTTGACTGTACACGATATTAATCACAGCACGAAAACAACTTTTTAAGCAAAGTTTCAGAGATACGTATTAAGCCCTTAAAGGCGGAGAAATATTTTAGCGGATTTTAAGATCTATTAAAGGCATCGGAAACATACATTTGGCCTTTACGGAAGATTTCAGCGTTTGTAAATCTAACTTAATCTGTTGGGTTTCTTTACGTGAATTCTACATGTATTTTAGTGTGCCGAAAAGACAACTTAAATGTCTCAAAAA
>NC_049985.1:20512145-20519575 GCF_000003815.2 Branchiostoma floridae | reverse complement strand
TATGAAATGTTGCGTATTTCTTTTGAACATACGACATGTTTAATCTTTGAATCCGCGCAGTTTAAGCGAACTAAGGGAGACCTCCTCCGTTTAGCTTATATGCTGCCAAAACGTATATGAAATGTTGCGTATTTCTGGTAAAACATACGACAAGTTTAATCTTTGAATCCGCGCGGTTAAAGCGAACTTGGGGAGGCCTCCCCCGTTTAGCTTATATGTTGTCAAGACGTATATGAAATGTTGCGTATTTCTGTAAAACATACGACAAGTGTAATCTTCGAATCCGCGCAGTTTAAGTGAACTAGGGGAGACCTCCCCCGTTTAGCTTATATGCTGCCCAAACGTATATGAAATGTTGCGTATTTCTGTTGAACATACGACATGTTTAATCTTTGAATCCGCGCAGTTTAAGCGAACTAGGGGAGACCTCCCCCGTTTAGCTTATATGTTGCCAAAACGTATATGAAATGTTGCGTATTTCTGTAAAACATACGACATGTTTAATCTTTGAATCCGCGCAGTTTAAGCGAACTAAGGGAGACCTCCTCCGTTTAGCTTATATGCTGCCAAAACGTATATGAAATGTTGCGTATTTCTGTAAAACATACAACAAGTTTAATCTTTGAATCCGCGCAGTTTAAGTGAACTAGGGGAGACCTCCCCCGTTTAGCTTATATGCTGTCAAGACGTATATAAAATGTTGCGTATTTCTGTAAAACATACAACAAGTTTAATCTTTGAATCCGCGCAGTTTAAGTGAACTAGGGGAGACCTCCCCCGTTTAGCTTATATGCTGCCAAAACGTATATGAAATGTTGCGTATTTCTGTAAAACATACGACATGTTTAATCTTTGAATCCACGCAGTTTAAGCGAACTAGGGGAGACCTCCCCCGTTTAGCTTATATGTTGCCAAGACGTATATGAAATGTTGCGTATTTCTGTTGAACATACAACAAGTTTAATCTTTGAATCCGCGCAGTTTAAGCGAACTAGGGGAGACCTCCCCCGTTTAGCTTATATGTTGCCAAGACGTATATGAAATGTTGCGTATTTCTGTTGAACATACGACATGTTTAGTCTTTGAATCCGCGCAGTTTAAGCGAACTAGGGGAGACCTCCCCCGTTTAGCTTATATGTTGCCAAAACGTATATGAAATGTTGCGTATTTCTGTTGAACATACGACATGTTTAGTCTTTGAATCCGCGCAGTTTAAGCTAACTTGGGGGCACTACCCCCGTTTTATCTATTAGCTAATACCGTCTCAAAGGTTTTATGAAACGTTGCCTTTTTCTGCTGAACATATGGCATGTTTGAAGCGCAGTTTATGCGAACAGGAGGAGACCCTTTCCTTTTTATTTTATACCGCATATATGTTCTGAAATTCCAGGGTCTAAATCAGGGTGAGGCCGCCTGTTTTCTTTGTGGCAAGTTGACCCTCGAGCTAAGAGACGGTAGAAATCCCGACTACTGCTATGAATATCTCCGCGACTCAACCTCTGCTTGAAGAATAAGGATGTAGTAGGTATAGCGTTTTGTGTAGTGAGTTGTGTTTTCTCTATAAAACGGCAAGCAGTTCTTACTACAGGTAAATGTACGAAATATGTTTATTTCTTTATCTACAAGCAAGCGTCGAGAAAGAACAGTTTGGCACACAGGCGGTGTCTTCTCGTGTTGCTCGTGTTTGTTTGGGTTTAATTTAAATATGGTGATATGCGTGGGCAGGCAAGATGTAAATTTATTCAGCGTTACTTCGTACTCGCCATGGGGCATAACACGCCTCCGTCCGTCCAAGGAGGTTGAACTTCCTTGGTCCGTCTGTGGCACAGCTGTATCATGTGATAGGATGTATCCAATGGCAGAAAAGAGTGGGGGGTTCAAATTTACGGGCCATACGTACGACAAGGAGCGGTTATTTTCCAGGCGTTCATTTTAGAAGAGAAGTTTTGAAGAAAGTTTGGGCCTGTTCTACTAACTTCTAGCCCGCAAGTTGTGGCAGCGACACCGCTTTTACCGCCTAGGACCCACGGTGACGGAATTTGACTCAGAGATACGAGGTGGCTATCATTCTGTACAAGCTGTTGTTGTTGGAAATCGACACAGAATGGAAATCACGGCCCTCGCACCATCCGGATTAATAGAAGCCGAGACTGCAAGCTGAACATGTTTCGCGTTCACAGAATCCAGGACCATCCAACAACACGAGTCATATCTTATTCCTGTGGTGACCAGATGGAACTGTACATGTGTGCTCTTTTTAACTTACACCGAGACGCTTCACCCGACACTGGAAATGGGACTGTGGACTGCTGCACGGAACTGCGCAACCGTTGTGATTGTTTCAACTGCCGACTACATCATATTAAAAGGCCACAAATATCTAGTAGGCAGTAGTTTCTTTTTTTACTCTTCCATGTAATATTTTCTCGTAATTCAATAAAATTTCAAAGTTTCATCCATTGTATTTTCTTGCTTTGAAATGTGCTAATGATTATTCTCCTTAAATGGCACTTATCCACACCTTATAATCAACTTAATGCACACGTATATGAGACGTACAGAGGGAACTTTAAACATGTCTTAAGGGTGTTTTAGTGCGTATTTATGACAACTTTAAGCTGCTAAAAGAAAAATATAGACACATTAAATCCTCTTAATTCACACGTATATGAGACGTAAATAGGCTTAAGATCAGATAAACGTGAAGTTTAAACATGTCTTAAGGGCGTTTTAATAGGTATTTATGGTGAATTTAAGCTACTGAAAAGGCACCTAAACACGTTATAATCCACTTAATGCACACGTATATGAGACGTAAATAGGCTTTAAATCAAATAAACGTGAAGTTTAAACATGTCATAAGGGCGTTTTAATAGGTATTTATGGCAAATTTAAACTGCTGAAAAGGCACCTAAACACACATTATAATCCACTTAATGCACACGTATATGAGACGTAAATAGGCTTTAGATCAAATATACGTAAAGTTTAAACATGTCATAAGGGCGTTTTAATAGGTATTTATGGCAAATTTAAACTGCTGAAAAGGCACCTAAACACACATTATAATCCACTTAATGCACACGTATATGAGACGTAAATAGGCTTTAGATCAAATATACGTAAAGTTTAAACATGTCTTAAGGGCGTTTTAATAGATATTTATGGCAACTTTAAACTGCTGAAAAGGCACCTAAACACACGTTATAATCCTCTTAATGCACACGTATATGAGACGTAAAGAGGCTTTAGATCAAATAAACGTGAAGTTTAAACATGTCTTAAGGGCGTTTTAATAAGTATTTATGGCAACTTTAAGCTGCTGAATAGGCACTAAAACACACGTTATAATCCACTTAATGCAATTGTATATGAGACGTAAAGAGGCTTTAGATCAAATAAACGTGAACTTTAAACAAGTTTTAAGGGGGTTTTAAAAATCATTTACGACATCTTTAAGCTGCTGAAAGACAACGGGAAAACCGGAAAATAAGGACTAACACGGACCTACAGAAAGACCACTTAAAGGCAATATTTACGTACTCGTATAAGTGGTGTATAGATCCGTAAAGAAGGAAAATACGTCAACATTACGCATGGTTTCTGCACGCTTAAATACCGTTTTTCGTGCCGTGAATGCAAAGGGGGAAGAAATAAGTTTTCCAATGATACACATATAACAAATAAAGTAATACACAAAACGAAGAAATCACTGGCCAAATCTAACTTTCTGATTATTTTTAATTAGGATTAACACAGCTGCAGTGTAAATTTGCATCAAATTCTTTTTAAAAAGTTTTCATAGATCTACAAATACGACATTGTAGGTCACTACCTTTTCAAGCAACTCTGCACTTGCCGTAGTCTCAAATACTCCACTAAAGAAACACAAAGACATGTGATCTATTCCTTTGATTTTAAGATTATTCCTAAGAAAATTAAGTATTTATTCGCCTCTTCATACAACTGCAGATTCCGTTAATGCTTAATACTGTTCCATAAAGGCCCTTGTTTGGTAGGATCAATAGGTCGGGGTTTTAATTCTTTTGTTTCGGACCCTGAATAGTATACTGGTCATCGTTTTGCCTTGGCTAGAAACATAAAAAGTAATAGAATAATACTTTAGATTACTTGTTCTGGATGAAAACATTAAACAAAATAACGTTCCTGAATTTTTGGTACCAGACTAGAATTTTTGGTACCAAAGTCCTATTACATTAGCCTTAATGTTACGGTTTTAACGGTTATTTAATTTCTTCCTGTCGATATATGAATATGTTTTATTCGCCAGTTTTACCACCATTTAAACAGAAGATTATTAAAGCTACTCAGTTAACGACATTTCCTATTTCCGCGTTTGCTGTGTATTTTGTATTCTTTGTACAAGGTAGTGTTTTAAATGAGAGTTTCTGTTGGCGGAGACCTTGTATAGATCAGAAAGCCAGACGATAGAGAATCTGCCCGCCCAGCGCAGCGGCTGTCATCCAAACCAGGGCCTGTTCCTGGGTCCCACGGCTCCGAGCAGTGAAACCTCCAACTAGAACTATATATATATATATATATCTTACTATTCAGAACGCTCTTGCTTAGGGGTGAGAATCGGTACAGATAATTCAGGTACAGATACGGGCCAGGACCAGAGGATCAGTCCGGACCTTAACCTGGACCTGATTATCTGTGAAAACTTATAAATGGGCGAAAAGAATGGAAAGGATTCTGTTTGGTGGAGATACACGAGATCCACAGGTGTTTTTAATACTATCGTCATGAAAACAATATTAACTGTAACTGTGACTGTAGATGTTGGGACTGTACATGTTGCTCTTGTTATTTTTTTTGGACCTGTAAGCCCAAAACACGTGAACGCCTGCCGGTATAATCTGTTAATTTTTTGATTGGTCCAACATTCGGTCCACTGATTTTTTCAGCTTCCGGTCAGTTTTAGAATTCCGGATCGGTCTAACAAGAAATACAGTTTTGTACCGATACACCGTACCGGTACCCACCCATACTCTTGCTGAGTTCTAAAGAGCCGAAGATAGTGCTAAGTATGGACCTGGATGCTGAAAACAATCCAAATTTTATACCTAAGATTTATTGACTTAAAGATTGCGTGACAATCAAGTGTCAGTTTGTGCATGCTTATTTTTAGTTTTACAATAATGATTTTGACTTTTTGTGTCAGAACGTCATTGGTCTTCCTACCCCTTTGGCGGTCTGCCTAAACACCACAAACGACCACAAACGACTCTAATATGCAGTGTATATGGGTCAAAGACCTTGTGTGGCGCTCTGGAGAGATTGTTTACACATTTATGAATTTAAAAAATGCTGCAAGTCCTACGTATTCACCAGTTATTTCGAGTTAGTCCGCCGGTTTCAAGATCGGTCACGATCACGATCGCTGAGCGCGCTGTCAATGAATGCGCGCATGCATTTGAGGCAAAACAAAAAACACTTAGTATACAAGTTTTATAACTTGAAAATGATAGAGTTGTGCCATGCTATAATCTATGAACCAACAGCATCCATAGTTTTATCGTCCTGTCGTCTATGGAACCGTGGAAGTTATCGAGGACTTCCCCATGCAGACTCCTAGCACGGGCGATCCAACATCATCATCATAGCGTTCCGTGCCAGTACTGCAGCCAGGCCACGGCCTTCTCGTTAGCTTCTAGTAGGTCCTGGTTGGAAATGTTGGGGCCTAATACACAGTCCTTCGTAATGTGTCCCATGGTTTGGGTTGGGTGGCCACAACGACACTCAGCTGAGTTCACCCGTCCCCATTTCAGTAGGTTGTCTCTGGTCCTACCTACTCCGCACCTTGCTCTGTTCAGGTCCACCCACTCCCTTCTGGGTAGATGGGTGCCATGAAGAAGGGACTCACAAGGGGTCTGGAGAGCTTCATTTGGTAGGAGGGTGTCGGAAGCTTTCCAGCGATCGACTCTGTACTTGGCAGCCTCCTTAGGGTTCAGACTCTGTATGGTCATGAAGCTCTTTCTAGATTTGAGTCTTCTTCTAACATCATGATAGTAGTGTAGAGGGTGTCGAGAGTCCTGCTCTTGTACAGATTTCTGAGTTCTGGAGAGAGCTTCTCGTCGGATGGGAGGTGGTGCGATACCTGCTAGCCGGTACAGTGCTGGCAGGGGTGTGGGCCTCAGCGCTCCTGTTATGATGCGACAAGAAGTGTTGAGCTCAGCATCCACTTTACTGGCATGGCATGACCTTTCCCAGGCAGGAGAACAGTATTCTGCTGTGGAATAACATAACGCCAAGGCAGTAGATCGTAAGGTGTTTGCATCAGCTCCCCAGTTCAGAGTTGTGAGGTTGTTGAGGAGGTTGTTCCTGGAAGCAACCTTCTCCTTGAGTTTCCTGACATGCTCTCTATAAGACAAAGTTCTGTCCATGGTTACTCCAAGGTAAACCGGGAACTTTTCGTTGGCTAGTTTCTTACCATTCCAGACTATGTTCAGCTGTCGTTTGGCCTGGTGGTTATTCAAATGGAATGCACAGACTTGGGTCTTGCTAGGGTTCGCATTTAAGAAATTGTTCCTGTAGTAGACTGACAGACTGTTCAGAGCAGCGGTCAGTCTGCGCTCGATGACCTCGAAAGACTTGTGCTGGGTGGTTAGACCTAGGTCATCAGCGTAGATAAACCGGCGGATGTTGTTGAACTGGGGAAGGTCGTTGGTGTAGACGTTGAACAGGGTTGGTGCGATCCAACATGGCGGCAAAGAATCACTTCGATCTTGAAACCGGCAGACTAACTCGAAATAACTGGTGAATACGTAGGACTTGCTGCATTTTTTAAATTCATAAATGTGTAAACAATGTCTCCAGAGCGCCACACAAGGTCTTTGACCCATATACACTGCATATTAGAGTCGTTTGTTGTCGTTTGTGGTGTTTCTGAGTCATTTGTGGTCGTTTGTGGTAGGTCGTTTGTGGTGTTTAGGCACACCCCCTGTTTGGTCCTCGAATGATCCTTGACCACTTGTTTTTTCTGTGGTCAGTCCTTCTTGTGTTTTGGTGACCACCCGTGGGAGTGTCGGTCACTTTTTCACTTGCCGCAGGACTTTGCTAACCGGAGCTTGAGCTTGTTGCGGTTTGAGTGGACACGCTGCCGCTGCACCCCTGCTCGTCCTCCCCTGACACACAGTCCGGGTAGCCGTCACAGATCTGGTGAGGTGGCACACTGATCGGGTCCAGGAGACCGGGCAGGTCGCAACTGATCGTTTGACAACCATCCGTCCCTCCGGCATCTTGGTGGGGTAGGGCGCTCTCACAGCCCTGTTCGTCTTCTGCCTGCCAACAGTCCACGTCACCGTCGCAGGTGAACGCGTCAGGAACGCATGACGCGTTGCCGTAGACTGACGAACAGTTGGCGCTACAAGAGCCCCACTCACGCCCCAGAGCATCTTCAACTGTAG
>NC_049985.1:20507057-20512045 GCF_000003815.2 Branchiostoma floridae | reverse complement strand
ATGTTTGGTAATAAGTTAGAATGGCACAATAATTAGATATCAGCTACGCCAGTGTTGGTAAGTATTTCATAAAGAAGATCATCGTATTAACATAACGTCAAATCAGTGATCCAACTTCAGGGTTTAAAGGGGTATTCCGCTCAAGAAGCTAGTGTTATTTTCTGGGATATTTTCGGGGATACAAATGCACCTGACTTTGCAAAGTTATCACATTTGTCGTTTCCACAATAATCCTTTCTGAATCCAGGTATCCCCATACGGACCCGCTTCTAATGTACTTTCTTTTGCCAGCATAGCCAACTTCCGTCACACTTTCTCGCGTACAGTAGTCGGCATAAGCTTGAAAAATCAGTCAAGTGACTATCACACATTTAGGAGATAAAAAAGGTGTGAAGACTATCTCATCCCGTACGTTATCATGACGGTTTGGACTCACCGTCAGTGAACCTTTCGTCTTCTCCGTCAGCACAGTCCTAATACCCCCATCACATTAGGCGCGATTCGATCGGACGACGAGTCTGCGAGCTTTACTTTACTAGGAGGCATGACCCTGATGCTGATGAAGAAATGGCAGAGTTCCCCCTTTCCCGTCAGGGCCATGTCTCCTAGTAATTTAGAGCTCGCAGACTCGTCGTCCGATCGAATCGCGCCTAATGTGAGGGGGGTATTATGCGCGTCCCCCAGGTGACGTGACGGCAGACAGGTGACATTGGTACGGCAGGTGAAAAAGCAGTGCTTGGGCACTCCTGTCATGGAGAGTACACAAAACATTTGAACCACTTGGAGAAGCAACCAGCAAACTGCCCATCTGAAATAAGGTAGCAACAGACTTCACATGGGAATAGGAAGTAGAGAAGAAACAGATGAGCAAGAAAATGGTGCCATTTTCAAACCGGTACCCGGTCGGGCAGCTTTCGGGCACGAAAAGTGTAATATAAAAGATAACAGAACACACAAAACGTAAACAAATTGACAGCAGCATAATCTGTGTATATTCATTGATTAACATTTCATATTTCGTTTCCACAAATTTTCCGGCCGGGCCCCGGTTATGGAATATGACATTTTAAAATGTTTTGCACAATTGCCTGCTCTTCATAAATCTGTCACCAATCCACTACATTGTGCACACACCCTTGCTCGTCCCTCCCATCCAAACAGTCAGGTATGTCATCACAGATCCAGCTACTCGGCACTCAGGGGACACCTAAGTCCGTCTGACATTCCATCGCATAGCCATCTGTTACACAGTGGAGACGTCATTGTTATTGACTCCAGATACTCACAGTATGCTAACCTTCGCCAAAAAAGTTTTATGTTTTCATTTGCGTTTATGTTTGTAACGTTATATCTTTATGTATGTATGTATGTATGTATGTATGTATGTATGTATGTATGTATGTATGTATGTATGTATGTATTTATGTAAGTTTGTAGAAGACAAGCATAACTGGAGAAAGCTTGACTGTATTTTATTGATATTCGTATATGGGTAAGTCTTGACAAGAACTAGAAACGATTAGATTTTGGGCCCCTTAGCAACGGTACTGCAACAGAACTTCATTTTTGGATATCTCGAGTTCTGGCATGCTACGGTCGTAACATTTTGGTGGTAGATAGCTCTTGGTGGTCTCTAACAGACTCTCCTGGCCGAATAGTAATAAGGGACTTGGCGAAGTTTGGGATAAAAGGATTTAATTTGCCAGGTAGTGAACTGTCCTGCCGGAGGAGAGCTAGCTGTATACACTGCAAAGGACTGGCTAAAAACTCATAGCAACTTATTTGCCCCTATTTGGCCACATTGTTCTCTTTTTTTATCCAACTCACGTCGGCCTAGACTAGCTTTTGGGGCCAAAAGCAAGTTTGGTGTCGGACTTTGAAAGAGAATATGTCAAGAAGGGGTTGATGGATCCTCATGTTTTTTTGTAACTCTCTAGGACTGCTACATGCATACCCATGGGTGCCAATGTGACTTAATAATCATATATCGTTAAAAAGCAGTTACTCAAGCAACTGGATATGATTTGTAAAACGGATAGACTGTCCTGTCGTACTTTACTGTCCACTACACAGTGCCCTCGGTCAACTTTCAGGGATCGTTGTACACGTTTTATGTATTTATTCTCTTTCTGTTGGGTGCTACTATTATATAAAAGTTCACTAAAAAACACTACTTTACTATCTTTGCACATTTTTTACAAATCAAAAGGTTATATGCACAACTCAGAACGTCATTGTCCAAAACGGTTGTTTGGCACCCTCACGACTTGAATTACTTTATCCGTGCCCTACCAGTAACATCCCAGGAGGTGTAGTCAGGATTTGCGCTCAATTTCATACATTCATATGCGGATTTACCATTGTTACTTTAATGCGTACCTTGATACATTCGATAAGTCTATATTTAGAGTTAGCATTTATATTACTCATTTGTCACCGAGTTTTTCTTAGTTTGTACGTCTTTTCTTCGTTACTTGCAATTAGCCTTGGAGGCGAGAGATTGACGCTAATTATATATCTATTATTTACTATCATTGATCGGTACAGCATACACTGGTACTATTCATATGACATTGAAGCTTCGTGAGCAAGAAGATTGGATGATTTCAAATAAAAACATAGCAAGAATTATCTATTCATACATGTATTCAGGTACCCATTTTTTTACTGGGTGGAGTGAAGGAAGACTTTCGCATCGTCACAAGACAGGATTCGAACCCTAGAATTCTGGGTTCTGGGCCAAATACCCTGATCTCCAAGCAGGTCTTGTGGTGGCATAAGATAGTATCATAAGCTTGGGAAAGAGTTAAGCCGACATAGGAGTTTTATCAGCCAAGCGAAGATCTGTATCCGTATCTATATAGCCATTATAACCGCTCTTCGGCGTAACACACCAGCTTCGATCAGCTTGGAGATTACAAATACCTAGCAGTTACGCCACAGGACTCCGCCCGATTACAGGTAGAAAGACCAGACCAAAAAGAAGTAGAAACCCTAGGACTAAACCCTTAAATTGTTTAATCGGGCCAGTTCATAAGTGATGAGGGGGGATACAAACTTAGTCACTTTTATGGCTGCGTTTATCTCACAGAAGCGCCCTCTAGCAAACGGGAAGCAGTACCAGTCATTACTGGCAGGTGAATCCTTTTTGCTATGCAACAATGTTAAAGAACTATAGAACGTTCACTGAAAGTAATATATTCATTTGAAAGAAATAGCCACACTGAATATCAAAGGTTATTCAAGAAGACAATTTTTCAGTCACGATGCGGTCTTTTAACACCGTTATAGAAGTACTAAAACGTAATCAATATAATGAGCAGATATTAAGATTAACCCACCTTTTCTCTGACCTTGAATCTTGACCTCCCCTATGTCTTCCTCGTCTTCGTCCTTATCTTTGTGAGCATTCGCCATCAGCATGAAGTCCAATCGTTCCTGCACAAAGAATTATGCATACATGTAACATACAAATAGACACTATGTAAAACGCTTACGATAGCTATAGATCGTCCCATAGCCTTGGAAGGCCGTAGGGGCAGTGGATTGTTATTTGCTGTGTCTAAGACACAGAGGATATCTTCAAGAGAGCTTGATGATAAATCAATTAGAGGGGTGTTAACAATTCAATTGTCAGGTTTCCTGATAAACTATACATATTTTCTTATAATTTCATCTTATGTATTTCAATGTAACTGATTATTTGATGATTAGAATGTATGCTAATTTGATGACGTCAATTCTTTCTTTTCTTTATTTGGATTGTAAACTATGCAATACAATAAGGCACACCACGGGCGGTGCACCAGACATATTGACAATACAAAAAGAAAACATATCTACAATTTAATACAATGTATTAGTTCAGGTGCAAGAAGTTTCTTTTCTTTAGTGCGAAAATAATCATGTCAGCTTATTTTCTAAAATAAGACCAAACAAGACAGAATGCCAAGTCAGAATTAAAAAGACATGGCAATTTCCTGTGAATACAAGTGTACAAAACTCAACATTTCCTGCCCCTGCTTCATTTTAATACATAGAGCTGCAATACGAGCTAGTTGCTGATTTCTGCCACGTAGTAAAGCATACAGTCAAACTAATAACCGGCCATACTGGAGTATGGGCGATCTGATTAGAGCATATCGGTAAGTCAGAACTCGGCAGTTATATTTGGAGATTCTATCAGCCTGCTGGCAACAGATGAAAGAAATGCCTTCTGTACACAATGGATGTGTTTATTAGCTCTCTAATGACACTGATATATCTTGCCCAATCTTGTTACCTGGAGGCGTTGAGAGATAATACGTACTGGTACGTAAAATCGTAGATTCGACCGTGTGTTATAAGACCTATCTACTCGCTAATCAACTTATCATGGTAGGCATTGTCGGTTATTACCGCATTCGTGGCCTTTATGCTTTCATTAGCGTTTGTGTGCATCTGTCTGTAAACAAGATAACACAAGAGCTAAATAATAACTCAACGAGATTGTGTAATTCCATTGCTTTCCATAACTGGAATTCAATAAATGTAACACTGAATATTCATGACAGGTGGGACATAAACATGCAAATTAAGAACTGGCTTATATATTAATACAAAAATATCAAAACTGCTTATGATAAATTATGGGATCCTTGTCATTGGGACATGTGTGAACGTTAACACTTCTATGCATAAATCATGCAAATGCGTAAGTATTTTGCATAAAATCTACTAATATTTCGTGGAGGAATGAGGTCGCCGAACTCTAGTCTTTTGCATGTTCTAGGGTAACTACAGACGTCAGATTGGTAGCCTCGATCTTCTGTCTTCTAATATATCAATCGTATCCATAGTATAGTATCATGTAGTTGATTAGACACTAGTTTTATGTACTTACCTCTCTTAGTTCTTGAGACTGTGTATGCAATTAGCCCTAGGGCATGATTTTGCAAATAAACAATCACATAATAGCTCCAGTGATCATCCCAATTGACGGACGTTTT
>NC_049985.1:20496728-20504619 GCF_000003815.2 Branchiostoma floridae | reverse complement strand
CGTATGTTGATACGTCCATAATGAGAAATATTTCCTTTGCCTCTTGTTAGGATAAGTTAGGAGCATAGTGTTTTATTTATGAAGGATAGAGGCCTGGCGTACCTCCATACCGTATCAGCCTCGCGGTGATTTACATCATTCACCCGGCCGGGAGACCTGGCGCATCCCCGTCTCGTATTCAGCTAGAAGAAATTTTATGCCACCCCGTAAGGGGCGGTATAAACCAAACCGTGCTGTAATACACCATATGACTATGACTATGACTATGACTAGTGGTAGCATCACATCATGACCGTATGACAACTCAGCGTCTAACCAACCACTGGGGACCCTATCGACTAGATCCATTTTTTACCATTCCTATAAACACGTGAAGTAGAACATATGACAGTATCACATCCATAATGCCTGGAGTATTGATTATTGTACTTGTTCACATTTGCTGTAGACGTGTGATCTTAAGTTGGTCTGAATACATTCCCTAAATTAGAATTTATTGGAGTGTGGCATTCCGTCGTCCGTGGACTACTAAATTTAGTATACTAGTACTAGACGTACAAAGAACGGAGCCACTTAGCAGAGGACGTCTTGTACCTTCAGCTGCTGATTATCCTGAATGAAATTATGATGAAATCATGTAGCCATGATATGGCGTTTTATTCAGTGACAAGTGATGCTCCTGTGAGTACCCGGGTGGAATGAATTTGGTGATGGGTGTCAGTCAACAGTTGAGTGAAGTACCAAAAACCACGCCGTAACACATCTACCAACGACACTGACATTAGCACACGGGATATTCTATTACAGGAAATACGTGCATTTTCAGGGGTACTTGAGGAAAATCAATGAGAGCTATGAGCTGTGACATCATGACTGTAATTTCCATATTTGTAAAGGTCAACTGTATTTCATCGCAGAGAAGATGTGTTGGACGCAATGGCACAAAACCCACTGTGCAACATTCAGGATGAATCTTCTGGCCATTTTACCGGCTACACAAATAAAGATACATAATATGTCAGCTGGAACTCAGATTATATGCAATTGCAATGTACATTCATTCGAACTGAAGGCCAGGGAAATCTTACGAGAAACTAGGAACGAGGAATATCTTCTTATGACGTCAGAGAAGTGGCCTTCGTGGTGAGGATAATGTTTCTACTTGGCCGGCCGACTCCCCTAGCGTACTGTTGACTCTATTTGTCCAATTTCTACAATTAGACCACCGATCCACGTAGCCTGGTAGAGGCTAGGCCTGAGCCCAAAGCGCTGCCGAATATGCCACACCATCTCACATGTGGCTTTCGGTATATCTGTCACCTGCTGCTGCAGAAAGATTTAATCACACCGGCTTTCGTCAGACTGTGTGCAGTCAAATCTACAGTCAAAAAATGGACTAATATCACATTAATATGCTAAAAAAAATACCACATCAAAACACCTTATAGAGTAGTAGTTTTCTAAGTGACTGTCATTTATATAGTAGTACCGCTACACGGCGCATCTAGCTCTGTTTGACAACACTAGATCTAGTCATCATTCTGACCATGACAGGCGTTCAGCTGATGATCATGACAAGTCAATCAGTCAATCTGAAAACATGGTGTTCTATACATAACACTTCTAGGTCTGCGAAACTACATGGGCCCCAACCTCCCGTTTTGAGAACACTGGCAGTCCGATCCTCAGCAACGAAGGCCTACCAAGGGGAATCCGTGTTGAAAGATAGCCATCTCTTATACGAGGCAATTACAATACAGGAGAGTCACTCAAACACATATATCCTGACTGAAGAGCGGTCATGGTGCCCGCCGGAGACGATCGGGATCTCACCAACAGGCCGCTTCCTGGAATATCTATTTTTATTCAATTCGGTAACCAGAAGCGGAATGAGATAGAAGATTGTTGCTGCGATATGCAGCTGGATGTAGAAACATGGCTGCGAGTAAAGCACACCACGTACACTGCTGCTTCAATTTAGGCAGCCTGGACTAGCCTGGAAGGCATGAATAGGCAAAATGACACCATTATTTTTGTGAATGAAGGCAACATTGTTATATGGATCTTCCTTGCTTTCATACCTAAGCAATGTCATTAAAAGAGTGGCACCCTGATTTTAAAAAAAAACATGAATGCATATATGAAACATATGGATGTCATCAGAGCACCTAGACAGCAAGAACAACCCTCGTCATTGCGGCATTCTTTTTTTTTTTACTCAATGGTCACCACGTAACAAGGCCATGAAGGCCACTTAAGGTTACGGGTTTAGACTAACTGATCCAATAGGCGAAGAGGGGTTACGAGGGCTGCTCGGGAGATTCCCTACCCCTATTTTGGCCGGAATGTTTTGATCCGCTCGGGTGGTCAGTTCGCACATGTGGCGGGTTCTTTAACGTGCTTGGGGTGTTGCTCTCCCCGAACACGGGACCTCCATTTAACGTCCTATCCGAAGGACGGCCCAAGCCGAAGCTAGGTACTCATTTTCACTTGAGTGAAGTGGGGAAAGTCGTGTAAAGTGCCTTTCCCAAGGGCACAAGATCGGTAACACAGCAGGCGGATTCGAACCCGCAACCTCTCGGTCACGGGCCGAAGAAACTACCACTGCGCTACAAGGTCCCACGGTAAAATTCTGGTACCAAACCTACCTATTGGAGCTCGCACATTATATCTAATACCAACATTTGATTTGAATGCTTTATCTTCAATATATGCATACCTGTCCTAAATGTATGTCAAGTTAACAAGTAGGCTGCAACTAGCTCATTAGATCATTTCCAGGGTTGATCTGCCGCCCAGCATATCTCGAAAGACAGTCTGCACCAGCCCGGAATTTCTTATCCTTGTATGCAAAAGCTGATTCAGAAGTTAAACAGCTAAAACGGTCTAACATCATTGAACAGTTCCATCAGGTTGGAACGTCACCGGACTAAGAGACTTTGCTAACACTTTATATTCGCCGACGTTTCGCTGACTGTCTGTCGCCTCAGGGCAGTTCTGACCAGTTCACATTGTACTGCAGCGATAGGTGTCGCGGTTTTCAGATGCAGCCATAAAACCTTACCATATACGTATTTTTATGCGATATTTACAATGCGGTCCCAAACGTAATACATACACAACAGTTAGCAATTAATAAGATAACAATAATGCAACAATTTCCATTTACTAGTACTTCTTCAGAATGCAATTCAAAGTGCGATTGAGTCTTTTAAAAAGGTCTAATTATGTTTAAGAGGGCCGAAGATACGCCTTGAAGTTAATGGTCAGGAAACGGCAAATACATTGAAAATGCTGGTGTATAGCTATAGCGGTAACACTGGAAACTCAGCAAACACTGGAAACTCTGGTGTTTACTGGTAACATTTAAAAGCCAGGTTATGCCGATACCGCGGAAGACCCAGAGTTTACCGGTAGCACTGAAAACCCAGCTTATACCGGTAACACTTAAAATCCTAGAGTAACCTTGAAAACCAGTGTGTACCGGTACGGTACCTTGAAAACCAGTGAGTATCGATACGGTACCTTGAAACCAGTGTGTACCGGTACGGTACCTTGAAAACCAGTGTGTACCGGTACGGTACCTTGAAAACCAGTGTGTACCGGTAACATGATATCGATGTTCTGTCGTCGCCGGACGGATGGAGCGGTATTTATCGGGTAATTCCGCGGGTCAAAGGTGACGTCTGGCTATACTTATTTAGTATCTGAGTCACATCAATGAGAAACAAATCTGGGGTCTCGTTTGACCCTGTTGACACCCCGGGGAAAGGTCTGGCTGTTGGGCATAAATCCTGCCTGGTATTCTGACGTATATCGGGTAGGGATCATGGGTGCAGTCGTGGTTTCTGTGCTTTGCTGGCAGAGAGGCAGGTTAACATGGGGCTACAAACATGAACTTTATTGCTCGACATTTGTACATGGTACAAAGTATGGCATGACTATTACACAAAGTACAAAATAGGTGTATAGAATAAGACATGACAAGAATGAACTAAGCAAGCAAAAAACTTAAACTAATGTTGGGTGTCCTCATAATGAACCAATGTACACGTATAGCCATAATGGTTCTACGAGAGAAGGTTCGGCGGAAGAGAATATATAGGTACCAACATTGTTACTTTTATTCCTGCGACAAATATAAATAAGTTGTAGTCGTGTAGATCAAAATATAAGTTTTTACAAATCAAACAAAACCATCCGTAATCATCTTTGTCCCATCAGCTAATTTATCAGCAGCAGTTTATCGAGTGAGACCACAGCCAGCTGCAGTTCTGCATGGCCAGACAGTTGTCCTGAGATGTGCCTTTGACCAACTCGCTGAGGAAGACGATGTCATATGGGATGGACCTGATTTCAAAGTGATATCGTACGGCAGTAAAGTGTTACGGGTTTATAACCGACATCACATAATGGGAGACGCTGCAAGGGGAGAATTCAACCTGGAGATCAGGCAGGCACAACTGGAGGATGACGGGAAATACAGCTGCTACACAGACCCCAAAGCAGCAGCAAGCGCCCTCCTGACAGTCGTTGGTAAGGTGTTACATGTTACATGTCACTTACTCTTATAACACTTGGTAAGGCAGCCACTTGTTACATGGAGACATAACTTATTGTTGTAACACTTTTCCTTTCTTAGCGCATTCAATGGACCAATAAGGTTGATCTATATAGACTATATGGTTAGGAAGGCAAGAGGCATAATGAAAGACTTTCTATAACCATATTGCAGTTCCGATGCCGACGCCTCCAACTATAACGGGCGGGGAGCTGATGGTCACGGCAGGTGAACAGCTGTCCCTCACCTGCCGAGCGTCAGGTGGGCATCCTGCAGCTCGGCTTACCTGGCTGAATGGGACGCGTTCGTTAAGGTAAGGCCCTATCTTATAGTCTGATACAGCACTGCCCACGTTCTCAAATAACAGTATCATTCATTGCTCGCAATGTATCGTTCTTTTTTACAGCACTGCCAGTGTCTCCGCGGCCATGGAAGAAGACCAAACCCTGGAACTGTTTCTCCCCCGTCTGACGAAATGGGACAACGGCGCCAACTTTACCTGCCTGGCCGACCAGGGATTCCCCCAACTCGCCAATCCGAAAGCCACGTCTAGGATTTTAAGAGTCAAATGTGAGTGTCACAAATAAGTTCATTGTTTGGACGAGAGTTGATTTCCTTTCCAATCTTAGCATCAGTCTCATCAGTACAGCCATTTTGATGGTCAGTAAAATACTCCGCCCCACAGACCCCCCGCAGGTGCAGGTGCCCAGCCCGTCCGTCCACGTGCGAGAAGGCGAGCCGGCCAGTCTCAGCTGTATGGTGGACAGCAACCCCATAGCTACAGTCAAGTGGCGGAAGGTCGGAGGCAGTCTCCCGTC
The DNA here is from genome assembly GCF_000003815.2 of Branchiostoma floridae. NCBI lineage: Eukaryota > Metazoa > Chordata > Leptocardii > Amphioxiformes > Branchiostomatidae > Branchiostoma > Branchiostoma floridae. The sequence continues at coordinate 20,499,240 of NC_049985.1, read as the reverse complement.
CCTGAAGATTCCGAGGTATGAGGACGACCAAAATGTTTTACAATTCTGGCAAATCTGTCATTTTCTTTCAATGTGTGAATATTGACTATTTCTGGATTGGTGCTGTCATTAGAAAACTTGCAGAAATTTCTTCTTCCAGGGAGCACGTTCTACATCTTCCAAAGGTGTCCAAACAGGACAGTGGAATGTACCAATGTGAGGCCGATAATAGGGTTCCACCTCTTGGACTAGGCACTGTCAATCTGCAAGTATACTGTACGTATGCAATTAGCAGAGTAGTGATTGATGTAGAAAAGTTGATACAAAGGTTTAAGACGGGTGATCTCTCTGCTGCTTTTAACATTTAATTCAAGATTCTCCCTTGTTTCAGTTTTCCTTTATTTGTCTCCAATTCTGTAAAACTAAAATTCTGTAAAACTAAAAAAATGACATTGTTTGTTATCAGATGGTCCGATAATGGACTCCACGATGGAGGAGGAGGTGACGATGCTGTACGGCCAGGATGATCAGTCTCTCCAGTGCATCGCTGCCGGAAACCCCAAACCTCACATCCGCTGGCGGCGGAAGGATACAAGTCTGTACTGGGACAATCCGCTCCGGTTCCACCGGGTGCGTTACGACGTGCAGGGCACGTATCAATGCGTGGCTGCCAGCGACGGTTTCCAGGAAGTCACCAAGGACGTTTTCATCGACGTCGTGGGTCGGTGAAACATTGATCTCGGTTATCCTTTTACTTCCTACCCATCTATCTATGCCAAGGTTACCTTTTACCTTAATTGTGTCTGTCTTATAATCATGTTCTATCGCAAACTGGCGTCTGCTCCGCAAAAAATGCAATTTCATAAAAAGGTCGTAACAATTATGACAATCAATTTTCTTTGTCATTGTTAATCAGGTAAACCATCCATTGGGAACGGTCCCACTACCATTGCAGTGGCGGGTGGAGGTACCGCGAGACTTCACTGCGAGATTCTCGGGGACCCGTTACCCGGCAGGGTGACTTGGTTCTGGCGGAACAACAAAGGACTGGAGAATGTTGTCATGGCGACAGACTACGGGTTATCAATCATCGAGAAACCGGTGAATATCGATATGATTGAAAATGGTGCTAGTTTGTAGAAAAGAAACTGACAGCTTTCCCTTCAATCGTTTCTTTCACCATTGTCTCAAAATAGTTCAAATGTGAGTTTTATTTTGTCTACAGACAAAAGACGGGACTTCCAGTACTCTCCTGGTGAAGGATGTCGGGATATCTGCAGAAGGGACGTACATCTGTCAGGCCTCCAACATGTTCGGGGAGGCGCGGAGGGAGATCCGGCTGGAGATGACAGGTGAAATTTGAATATCTCATGCATGCCGAATCCATAATTCCAATGTTTTGGAACTTTTGATAACGTGTAACATTTGTACTTTATGGCAGGTAGAACTGGTACCACTATGCAAATTAGGGTTTGTATACTAGTAGTTAATGTGACTATTCCATGGTCCCTTGGTAAATGATTTGTTCATTTCATATGTGTGACATGTGTAACGTATTTAGCTAAAGGTGTACATTGCCATGCATAGATGAATGTAATAGTCAATTGTACAATGTACTATAAAATAGACTTCTGCCAAAGGAACGGACTTTCACATGTACAATGTATTCTATTTTGATATAGAGAAGACCATCATTTGAAATAGATTTACGCTTATTACAGCCATATTTGCATAATCACTGAGACAAAATAAAACATGAAATATTTAAAAAAAATGAATATTTCACGTAGGTATGAGGTCCCTAAACTCTTGTTGGAATTGCTCTTGATATTCTAGACACTCCAGGATCTCTTGTTGTCATCAGTGTCTCCATAGCAACGGCTGTGCTGGGGATTTTGGGAGCAGTTATGGTCTGTGTAGCTGTGAAGAAAGGGTGGATCTGTGGGAAACAGAAACACGGTACACTCCAGCTGAGAATTTTCATTTTAAAGACAGAACAAAGAACAGTAAACACATGATACATGTCTATAATTGCGATTGATATATTTGCTTGTTTTTTGTCTTTTTATCTATTTGAAACTTTACAATAGTTACCCATGCAGGGTTGCTTCCGTCCCATTGCATTGTCACCTTTGAACGTCCATTTCAGCTTTACTAACCCTACCGTACGTATAAAATCGATCGGACAAATAAAAAAAATTATCTGTGAATTGTTTCTAGATGTAAAAGAGAAAACCTTTACTCCTTTGTGCCAAATTTCAGACACATCTACAGTGTCCTCTACACGCCCCGTCCCTCCTGTCGCGAAAAGACTGGGACATGGCACGAACGACTCCGGTGTGGAGGACAAAGAACTCCTAAAGTTGGGATCATTGCTCAAATTGTTACACCTGGCATATACCATCTTTTCACTCATTTGTTTCTTAAAATATTTTTAACATACTAGAAATATCCTAATCTACAATTTGTCACAATTTTTTCTACCCGCCAGTACAAACGTTCTAGTTATGCTAGGATAGTAATAGTAAGATAA
>NC_049985.1:20489554-20495414 GCF_000003815.2 Branchiostoma floridae | reverse complement strand
CACCCGGGGGGGGTAATCCAAACATGTTTGAAAGGAGGGGGGGCTGTCCTACACGGGTGGGTAATCAAAACATGTTAAAAGGAAGGGGGGCTGTCCTACACGGGTGTGTAATCAAACATGTTATAAGGAGTCGAGCTGTCCTACACGGGTGTGTAATCAAACATGTTAGAAGGAGTGGGGCTGTCCTACACGGTTGTGTAATCAAACATGTTATAAGGAGTGGGGCTGTCCTACACGGGTGTGTAATCAAACATGTTATAAGGAGTCGAGCTGTCCTACACGGGTGTGTAATCAAACATGTTATAAGGAGTCGAGCTGTCCTACACGGGTGTGTAATCAAACATGCTATAAGAAGTGGGGCTGTCTTACACGGGTGAGTGTCGGTCAGCCGGGGATTTGAGGACATCCTATCCTTGGATTGGGTTTTTCCCTTGGTCTGGCATATGCATAAGTCCTGCCAAGTTAAGTCGATAAATTTCCCAATGACAGGTATACTCTTTCCATTTATCTTTATACCATTTACTAGCCCATAGGGTTCTGCCTTATCCCCCCACATGTCAACGCACTACTAGGACCAGGTCAAGAGTTTTTTTTTCTCATGTTCAGGTTTATTATTATCTGCATGACGATGGAGGTATTGTTTTGGCCATACTGTTTTTTCTCTGTTGGTTATGTGGGGGTATATCTCAAGAACCGCTGGAAGGTTTGCAATGGTGTTTGGTAGGTGGGTAGATAGGTGTGTGGTGATGGTGCAGATCGATTTTGGGCCTCCTGTTGGTTAGTTACTGCAGCAGCACTTTTTGTATCATATCTTTTGCACCAGTGGACTTGCTGTGGTGTTGATATGTTGGTACATGGGGTTTTGTAGTTGTCCCAACGGTCAGGCTTGATTTTAGGCCTCTTGCTTGTGTCAAAGTTTCCGGTGCAATATCTACAGAACGAAACATGCGATTACGATGATATTTGGTACATGGGTTCGTGGTACGAGGGGCGTGCAATAAGTAATGGTCCTGACCCACTTTCAGTTGTCTGATCTAAATGAAATTTTGTATGTGTAATAATTCATATCTCTATGGGTTATGTTGCAAAAGACAGCTCTGAACTACTTGTGGTTTCTGATTTACTGGTGTTTGAACTTAGTCAGGTGCGAAATGGACCAGGTGTGAAATGGAACCAGTTGAGTGTCGCGCAGTGATCCGGATTTTGTATTTGAAAGTACGCACACCAAAGAAGACTTTTGATGAAATAAATGAAACTTATGGTGATGATGCCCCATCATATGACCTTGTAAAACGCTGGCATCCTGAATTCAAACGTGGCTGGAAGTCTGTGGAAACAGCTCCCAGACCTGGTCGTCCCTCTTGTGCCATTGATGAGGCATCAGTTGGAGGACCAACCTGGGGTGTCCTACAAAATCGGTGTCCAGAGCTGCATCAAACGATGGGAGAAATGCATAACTCTGGGTGATTCCTATGAAGAGAAAGACTAATAACTGTGCCAAGTTTCATTAATCTCCTGCTATGGGAAATGGGTCAGGACCATTACTTATTGCACGCCCCTCGTAGGGGTGGGTACCGGTACAGAAGATTCAGGTCCAGGTCCGGTTCAGGTCCAGAGAATCAGGTCCAGACCTGAACCTGGACCTGATTCTGTATGTGAAAACTTGACAATAGACACTACCCACAAAATGGTTCATTTCACTACAAAGAAATCTATTTGGTGGGGTATTCTACTCACACTGGCGTTTTAAAACCCTACAAGGCTAACTGTCTCTGTTTCAATGTACGATTGCCTTGAAAACATCGCTCTTGTTATTTTCTTGGACCGATATGCACCAAAACGTATGAATGCCCGATCAAGTAATCTGTTCATTTTTTAATAGGTCCAACATCCGGTACACCCGAATTTTTCAGGTCCGGTTTTTCCGGACCGGTCCAATAAGAAAAACCGGTTTTGTACCAGTACCTACCCCTAGTTGGTGGTGTTGTCCTAACATTCAAGGTTGAATTTTTGACTCCTGGTGGTTGAACTTGATACTGCAGCTGGCCCTTTTGTTTTGCCCTGGACAAGCTGTGGTCTTGATTTTTTTTGTAATGCGCAGCCATAATTCGTTTGAAATAGATTCGCTAATTACATCCGTATTTGCATAATCAATGAGACAATATAAGACAAAAAGAATTATAGAAACCCTGAATATTTCATGAAGGTATGGGGTCTCCGAATTCTTGTATCCAATTTATTTTTCATAGGGCCACAGTAAATGAATTTTATAGATGACATCCTCTGCAGACTGCAAAAATAATGAGGTAGGGCGAAAAAAACAGATGGGTAGAAAAACAAGAAAAAAAATTCAAAATAGACACCATAAACCACCCCCATGAAACTCCTTCAGCTTTTCCCCCTACCCGTTCACCTTTTCCCCCGGACTTCCCCTTGACCCCCGCTGTAATTCATCTGTGCCCCCGTCGTTCGAATCTTCTTTTCCCCCCGTGTAATTCCGCTTTTCCCCCGCCCTTCCGCTTGTCCCCCAATGGTCGCCGTCAACCCGAATTGCACGTAGTCGACACGAAAATCGTTCAGAAAGTAACAATAAAGGCTGCGCCACGAAACATGAAATAGCCTATGCTCTGGGAAACATTCCTGGCCACCTCTCTGCCCTGTGGCGTTGTACAAATCGCGCCCAATCTTGAGAACACTTCTGAAAACTGTGGTGAGAAGCGGTCTGTAGGGCCCGAGATCTTCATATGTAACGTTGTGCACTGTGGTGTTGGGGGATCTTTACCTGTGTTCACTTGTGGTGGGAGAGTCATATGTATCTACTGGTGGTAGGGATCTCTATCTGCACTCATTTGTGGGGGTGACCCAGGTGTGAGGGTGACTGAACTGATAATAGAAATTGAATACCTGCTATTGTTTGTGCTACTCTCCAAGCAGAGGTTAGGCGCCGGCTGTTTTTTATTACTTATGGCTGGGTCCACTAGACCTTTATCTCACACCACCCTCCATTTGTGTACCCCTGTGGACAGGCCCACAAAGACCCCTGTGACCAGACACTATATTATCCTGAACAGAGACAGTCGCCCAGACTGCTGTTTAATACCTGTTGTTTCTTATTATAATGAACTGGCAATAGTTGTCACTGTTTGTAACGTTAATTGTAAGACCGGATAGTTTAGGTTGATTTGACGTTTCATCAACCTTCAAAGTTGACAGCAATTCTCTCTGCGTGATGAAACGGGTACAAATCAAGTTTATCACCACAGACAAGTTTTCAGAAGTGTTCTCAAGATTGGGCGCGATTTGTACGTGTACAACGCCACTGGGCAGAGAGGTGGCCAGGAATGTTTCCCAGAGAATAGGCTATTTCATGTTTCGTGGCGCAGCCGTTATTGTTACTTTCTGAGCGGTTTTCGTGTCGACTACATGCAATTCGGGTTGACGGCGGCCATTGGGGGACAAGCGGAAGGGCGGGGGAAAAGCGGAATCACTAGTACACGGGGGGAAAAGAAGAACGACGGGGGCACAGATGAATTATAGCGGGGGTCAAGGGGAAGTCCGGGGGAAAAGGTGAACGGGTAGGGGGAAAAGCTGAAGGAGTTTCGGGGGGTGTAAACGCTGTAACAAGAGTTGAAGTGACAAAACATGGTAGCACTGACAATAAATCATTCATTCCTGTATTCAAGACGTGAACTAGTGTAGTAAAGTTACTGGAACTAGGGTTCAGTAGACTGGTGTTACTTAACAAGTTGGCAACTGTACTCATAACATCCATAGTGGTGCCACTTTTACAAGTATCCAGCTGGTTTCACTTCTATAACTACAGTCATGGCTACCTCACAAATGTCACTTCTACAAGTACAACACTAGGCTACCACACAACATACTTTCCCAAAATCTTGTCTTTTTTTTTTCATAAGACTTATAATAACTTACTTGCTGCGGCCTAATGTTTGTTAGCTCCGGTGCTCTCCTCTATCCCCACAGGCCGGACTCAGTGAAGAATTCTGTTCCTGTATGGCTTATCATTTCCATCGATATTGTTATGATATAACTAGGTATAACTAGATATGATATAACCAGGTCTGGCACATGTCACCGCGCTGCCTCCGTACGCTACTGTGGAGCGGCATCGTCCGGACGGGGAGGACATCCGGTCACGTGACGACATACCAGAAGAGACTACTATGGACACCGACTTCACCGAGTACACTGAGTACATTGTGGTGAGACGAACCTTTGTTTTGAGTATAGTTGGTTCAAATTAATTCATGTATCTTGACAGCATCCTTCGACGTTTAGACGTTTAACGTTTACCGTCAGAATCGACATAGCGTATGTTTTCTCCACATTCCTAACTTTTATGGTTTTAATCGCTATATATTACGTCCGTCTATTCGTACAAATATATCCCCGAAGGGGCACAAGACTCGCCAAGTCGCATTGAGGTTAAGTCACCATTTTTCTTATCCTGCACCTTAATCTAAATGTGTGTCTCAATTTCTATGGTCAAGATTGGGGCTCCAACTCCACCTCCTAAGGACAACCTGAGACAGTGGAGAGCCCGAGCGACACCTGGCGGTCTGTCTGTGCGCAGCAGCATGCACGAGTCGGAGAATGTGCTGAACGAGACCCAGGCAGAAAGCATCTGAGAAACGTCTGTGATAGACAGACGCCACCAGGTGTATTCTAAAGATCTGGTGATCTACGTGATCTACAAGGCGTAATCATGGGGTGAACGGAAATTTCATAACCATCTGCATCTACCCGGACTGTCATGTGAGGTTGAAGTAAAGGGAAGTAAGGGAGGTATACGCAGCGTATACGCAAACTCAAGCACAGGAAGCGTTTTCGAATTCGCCTCGTGAGTCGATTGTAGCTATATAGGTGGCATAGATTCAAAAAAACTTTTCATCTTTTCATTACATAATAGAGTTGATTGTCTAGTACGAATGGATACACGTATAGATAGGCATTATTCATATATCGCTCGGAAGGAATTATCAATTCTATTCAGAGGTTCTCAGTGATCAGCGGCTTGTCAGCCTTTCCCAAATAATAGCATGGTCACCTGTGCTGTAGATGAAGGTAAGCAATACTGAATTACGATGCTGGGAGTTCAGTAGCAGTTCGCAAGGGAGCGTGTTGATCATACTGAATGTCTCCATCCGCCTCTGAAGTCCGTGTATAAGACCTCTACGTATACTGTTTATTCAAACTTCACATTTGTCTATCTGTCCAACTTTTAATACGAACTTAGATGAGAATTAACAATATAATAATGTTATTCAAAGTTAACAACCATTTGATGGCATTTCAATGATATATTTGCGATGTGGCAAAGCTAGTTCATAACTGATAACTGGTTTATATTAATATTCATGATCAGCCTCAACAGCTTGCTGCTATTGTTTACATCGGACATGTATTGCCATGGTAACAGTGATTACATTGATTGCAATGATAACAGATTACAAACACAAATACACATTCCTGTACGCACACATACACACAGAGAGACAGGTACCATCGTAAAACATCACTAGACCCTGTTGTTTAATGTCCCTAATGACTAAAGCACGTCAACTAGCGAATATGACCGGGACAGCAACAAGTCTTCCTGAAATGTTATACAGAAATGACTGTAACAAACGTTACCATTGCTCGATGCTTTCTACGCTTTCTATCTGACCTGGTGTAAAATGCTACGTTTTAAATGTCCCAAAGGCACGTCCACTTATACTTGAATGATGTCATCATCATCGGTCGGCTGCTGTGCAGTCGGTCACAAGTCTTATCCACTTCTGTCTGTCCGCAACAACAGTGCAGCAATGAATGATGTAGCCAATGATTTTAATCATTT